>NW_027397105.1:215350-221561 GCF_003265705.2 Callorhinus ursinus | reverse complement strand
AAAAAAAAAAAAAAAAAAAAAAAAAAAAAAAAAAAAAAAAAACCCGAGGAGCTGGCGGCCCCCGCCCGCGCGGCCCGTCCGGAGGCGACGCCCCTCGGGCGCCCCTGACCCCGCGGGCCGCGGCGGCTGCGGAGCCGGGTCCGGCCGTGCGGCGGGGCGCGGCCGCGGTCGTGCGGGGGCCGCCCCTCGGGACGGGCCGCGCGGGCGGGGGCCGCCAGCTCCTCGGGAAACCGAAACTGCTGTCCTGGCACGTCCGGCGCGCGGCCGGGGTGCTGCCCCCAGGGTGGCGGAGGGCGCCGGCCAAGGTCGCCCCTCCGTCCGGTCCTTGCCCCCGCCTGGTGCGCTCTCCGGGACGCTGCCCGCGGAGGCGGTGGGGCCCCTCCGGCCCTGCCGCCCCGCGCGCAGGGGTGCTGGAATCCGCCCCGTGAAGGAGTCGTGCGGGGGGAGGGCTGGAAGGCCCGCGGGGGGCAGTTCCCCGCGGGGACCGGCGGGGTGCTTCTCCCGGCCGCCCCCCTGTTGGAGGAAAATGCTCCGGGTCTGACTTGATGCTTGTCGAGGGGCCGCAGTGCGCTGCGCACGACCTGCCCTGTCGGTCTTGAGCCAAGCTTTGTCCGAACCCATCTTTACCTGCATCTTAAAATTGGGCGGCACATGACAGCTCGCGGGATTTTCCCCTTTGGATTAGCCTCGGGGACAGCCTTTGGAGGAGGCCTGCCTGCCTGTTGTTTCCACGTCAAAGATAAACGAGTTGACGCCAAAGTTACGGAGGTAGCTGGCGCTGGCACCTAGCGCTTGCCCGTGCGCTTCCCGTGTGAGACCGCCTGGAGGGGGAAACCTCGGGGGCTCGTGCGTGAAAGCAGAGAGGAGGACTAGAAGGGACAGCGAGAAAGCTGAGGGACCCCGCGGAGCTCGTTTTGGGATAAATCACGGAGTGCTGCTTGACGCGGTTGAGCACAGAGCCAGCCCGTGCAGGGGAGCTTGTTGCCCGGAGCAGCGAGGAATGGCAGAAGGGAAGGAGGCAGGAAGGCCTTCCGTGAGGCAGGAGGTAGGCTAGCACTTAACGTGTTGCCAAGGAGGAAATTGTAGGGGTGGCTGGTTGATGGCTCCGCACTTCTGCGCCGCACCTGCTTTGCCTCGCAGTCAGCTTCCAGGCGTGAGGATCTCATGCGGGCTGCATCCGGTGATCAGTGAGTTTCGCTGCCAGGCGCCCTGAGATGCGTTCGGTAGCCCTGGGACACGTCTGGCCAGGGGAGTATGCACCTGAAACCAAACATCCTCGAGGGTTAAATTGCTAAGGGATCGTGGGTAGGGAAGCACACCCATGAGGTCCTGGCTTGACAGTTTTCTTTTCCCTTTTTGGTGTTTGCGTTTCCTGGCCTGTGTTTTAAGATTTTGGGAAACAATGTTGCAAAACTTCGGGAAGAATTGAGTGGGGCATTGAAGGTGTCATGGGAAGGAAGGGAAGATGAGCTAGAAAGTGTTGGTGTTATTTAATGCTGCTTGTACTTTAGTCAGAATTTGTGGGAGCTGGCTACATTTGCTCTGAAATACTCACTTAAATATAAAAAAATCGCAAAAATCTGTGTCATGGAACAATTGGATTATCTGTGAGCATGTCCTGTGGGAACTTGCTGATAACGGTTTTGTTTGGTGGTGCGAGTGTGTGAGCTTGTGGGAAGTAGTGCCTAGGCATAAATAGACTCTGAAGAGACTGAGCGGACAGTTCACTTCCAATGTGACTCGTTTAGAAATCAACCTCTTTTTTTCCTTCCGTCTATCCATGGGTATTGGTTTGACCTGTTGTATTTAGCTAAAATCTTTCTTAAAATTAGTTTCCATTTCTACTCTACATGTGCAGCTATCCTACGAATTTAAACTTGCTTCATCACGCAAAAAAGTCCTTCCTACTTGGACTTCCTGCTTTTACTTTTTCTCTTTGATTTTGCTTCCTCATAGCCTGTTTTTACAGTTCCAGTGATCCCTTTATAATGTCAGTCAGATTATGTCTCTTTCACTCTTCTCAATACACTTACCCTGCTGCACATGCACTCTCCACTCCCGAGGCTCTCCGTGATCTTAAAAATACATTCCAGCCTTCCAGTTACTTGCAAGTCCCAGCAGGGCTGGCCCCTGGTTAACAGTGCAGTCGTATTTCTTACTTCTCTCTTCATTTGCCGTGCTCTTGCCACACTCACTTCCTTGCTGTTCCTTGTTACATTCCCAATGCTTCTACCTCTCCGTCTTTGTCCTTGCAGCTGCCTTGGCCTTAAACAGCCTTTCTCATTTTCTCCAGAGAGCTATGACTCATTTGGGTGTCTGTTCAGTTCTTACCACCTTTAGAGGTCTTCCTAATTACTTTCTTTAAGTTCCTTTACTGGAATATAAACCTCACGAGGGTGGAGACTTCCATTTTGTTCACTGCTGTATATCCCAGCTTGGAATCATACCTGTGGTTGAAGGAACGGTTGAGTTTATTGAGCATCATTTACCAGACATCAGCCAAGTTGCCTGGATACATCCTTAGTCTCTTGTCAAGTAAGCTGGCGGGACCAGCTTTTAATGTGCTCTGAATAACATTAGTCTCCTGGGAGCTCCCTAACCTACTTTCATTCTGCCCGTTTTAGTATTAGCAATTCAAGTGTAATGCTTGGGGGCTCAGTCTGCATTCAGACGAGGACTTGAACCCCCGTCTCGGCAACCTGTCACCATCGGCAAGCCAGTTAATTGCTCCCCGTCTCCGTTTCCTGTTTTAAAAGAGGGGCCATCTCTGTCCCTGAGTAGCTGAGGGGGATCAGAAGAACATTTCTAGCACAGTGCCTGGCATTTTGGCCCTCGCGTGTGCCCTTTTCTTAGTCTCCCCTTCGACCATGCTCTCCTTCCCTTCCTCGGTAACATGAAGGTGAAAGTTGGAAAAAATGTAATGGTTTACTAAACAGAAAAGTAATCGTGGACTTTTATTAGCTTACTGGAATTTGGTCGGGAAAATACCTCTGACAGTTCAAATACCAGGTGAGTACATTCCATATGCTGGACAATCACTGGCCAGTACAGTAGCCACTAGCCACATGTGGCTACTTGACTCTGAATTGAATAAAATTAAAAATTCAGTTCCTTGGTCACACTAGCCCAGTTTCAGTTGCTTTGTAGCTGTGTGCTTAGTGGTCCCCATACTAGCAGACAGTGCAGATCAACAGAACACTTGTATCATTCCAGAAAGTGCTGTTGGGTAGCACTGTTCCAGAAAATGCTTCATCAGTATAGGCTGGTAGAAAGAGGGAAAGAAGAAACTTTGCTCTCTTCAGTTTGCTTATTCCTTTGCTTGTTATTTCACTCATTCAACAAGTACCTGTCCCAGGCTTTTGACAATTATGTATTCTCTGGAGACCTCTTGACCACTACCCCTTTCTCTACCATTGCTTCCTTTTTTTCTGCCATTCCTTTTGTTCTCTTCTGTCACCAGTGGTACCTGTTCACTTTCTTCTTGAGGATTTTTTTTTTCCCCCACAAAGAAAGTTTATCCATTAACTGCAGTGACTGTGGATGTGCAGGAAGAGAGATGCAGGGTTCTGTCACTGGCAAGGCAAGTGAGAAGTTCCTAAGTGTTAGTCTCTCTTCTTGAATTGGAGTAGGCCAAAGATCTGGGGTATTTACCGAACTCTACCTAGTAAGGCACTGTGGGGTAGAGGAAGGGATGAGCCCGGAGTGGGAGGAGGGAGAAGTAGTGGTGGTTAAAACAAAGTAGCCAGACCTAGAACTTCTTCACAGGGAACTCTGCAGTCTGTGAGGGGAGGTGAAAAGCATGTGTATCAGAAACTGTACTGCAAGAGAGAAGGAGAAAAATGCTAGGAGTTACTTTGAAAATTCAGATGGGAAGAGGTTTTTTAGGAAAGTGGTGGGGAGAATGTTTTGGGTGCCAGGGAAGGCCTTTGCTGCAGGAGATTGTGTTTGACCTGTGATTTGGAAAATAGACCTCTTTTGGACATGGGGAGATGGGAGCGGAAAGAGATCACTCTTGTTGGTGGAAAGAATAGTGGGATATGAGGTTGGAAAAGTATGTTAAGGGGCAGATTATGAAGGGATTGTTTAAGCATTTGGGTTTTACTCTGTGGGCTGTGGAGTGAGGCTACTGAGTCATATCAGCCAAGGTAGTGACATGGGTAGAGTCGTTGGAGGCTTGTGGGCATGTCTACAGTGTAGAGGGTGGATCTGGGAGGAGGAGGCTGTCACAGTTGTGATGAGTTCTTTGGTAAGGAACGTTGGGCTGGTGACTGATAGGAGCAAGACTTACAGAAGGTGTAAAAGACAGGACTTTTGAAACCTGTTTACATGTTGACAAGAGAGATATCAAAGATGACTCAAGGGTTCTGGGTCTGGATGACTCAGATAATGGCTGGGAGGAGGAGAAACAGATTCGAGAACAAGTATTTGACCTCCTTTTTGGATATACTTTGCCATGACCAGTGGTTGTGTCTTAGCAGGGCAATTAGCATTTCCAGTCAGACCGGCATTTGGGTAAAAATTAGCTAGTTAACTAATATTTATGGAGTATCTCTTATGAAGTCAGCCCTATGCTCAGGGCTGTACAGAGTGAGGTTTTGAAGGATGTGTGTCATGCCACTGACTTATAGATAAGACTTCACAGCACTGGGTTACATTCAGGAAAGTGTATTTCATTTCTGTTGGGTGCAAGCTGCTGTGCCAGGGGTGACAGAGTGACCAAGACAGTCTCAGCCTTGATGGGACCTTGGAGCAGACAGGGGAGCCACAGTTTCTCAGAAAAGCATGTGTATTGTGCTTTTTATAGTCACAGATTTTGTCTTGCATTGGTGATCGATGGCACCACTGTCCAGCCACACTCTCAAGTCAGTGACCTGCATTCAGTCGCCAAACCTGTGGGGCCTGTGAAGCTAGCTCTCACGTGTGTTCTTTTCTGTCCACTGCCTTTCCAGATTCGGACTGGTGGCTGTCAACACGGAGAGCCCTGCACATTAGAGTCACCTGGGGAGCTTTTAAAAACCCAGATTTATGCATCACTCAGCTTCAGTGAAGAGCAACATATCCCACAAAACATTTTTTTTTTTCAAACTGAGCCATTATTGAATAAAACGTGGTTTTACTGAATCAGTTTTTTAAATAAATATGTTTGGTTTATTTATATATATGTATATGTAAATATATATCTGTCTATGTGTATGTAGATACAGAGATGCATAAAATAAGGTAATGTTTCCTACCTAAGGAAGGAGTCCTGGGTAGTAAATTTTATCTGTAACTAGAGTAAAAGGATTTTTTAAAGCAAACTTTGGTTAAACAATGGCTTTTGTACTTTGTCAAAGCACTCAAGTTATAACAATTACAATGGCTAGGTTTTTAAAAGGGCAAGAAGTCAAAATATGAAATATCTCTTAGCACCATCATATTTTTAATAATATCCAAATGGTGAGAGAGAGAAGCAGGAGGGTGCAGAGGGGCAGGGGTCCTGTGGCCCTAACTGATCCTTTGCATGTTCCAGATGGTATCGACCTTCTCTTTCCCTTTTCCTTTCCAGTAGGGCATGTTGTGAACCAGAGTTCTCAATAGTAAATATACCCACTTATTTCATATTCTCCATTAAACGGTCATCCTAGGGGCGCCTGGGTGGCTCAGTCGGTTGAGTGTCTGCCTTCGGCTCAGGTCCTGGTCTCAGGGTCCTGGGATCAAGCCCCTCATTGGGCTCTCTGCTTGGCGGGGAGTTGGCTTTCCCCTCTCCCTCTGCCCCTCTCCCCTGCTCCTACATGCATGTGCTCTCTCTCTGTCTCAGATGGATAAATAAAATCTTTAAAAAATAAAAAAAAATAAACGGTCGTCCTACATTTAGCACTCTTGATTGGTGAATGGATATGAACTACTGTGAAAGAAAAATTTTATTTTATTTTATTATGTTAATCACCATACATTACATCATTAGTGTTTGATGTAGTGTTCCATGATTCATTGCTTGCGTATGACACCCAGTGCTCCATTCAATACGTGCCCTCTTTAATACCCATCACCAGGCTAACCCGTCCCCCCACCCCCCTCCCCTCTAGAACCCTCAGTTTGTTTCTCAGAGTCCGTAGTCTCTCATGGTTCGTCTCCCCCTCCGATTCCCCCCCTTCATTTTTCCCTTCCTACTATCTTCTTCTTCTTTTTTTTTTTTTTTTTAACATATAACGTATTATTTGTTTCAGAG
>NW_027397105.1:180234-215250 GCF_003265705.2 Callorhinus ursinus | reverse complement strand
ACCCTCCCCAATGTCTATCACCCAGCCACCCCATCCCTCCCACCCCCCACCACTCCAGCAACCCTCAGTTTGTTTCCTGAGATTAAGAATTCCTCATATTATGGGGCGCCTGGGTGGCTCAGATGGTTAAGCGTCTGCCTTCGGCTCAGGGCATGATCCCAGGATCCTGGGATCGAGCCCCACATCGAGCTCCTGGCTCAGCAGGGAGCCTGCTTCTCCCTCCTCTGCCTCTCTCCCTGCTCTGCCTCTCTCCCTGCTCATGCTTTCTCTCTCCTTCTTTGTATCTCTGTGTCTCGAATAAATAAAATCTTAAAAAAAAAAAAGAATTCCTCATATTAGTGAGATCATATGATACATGTCTTTGTCAAATTGACTTATTTCGCTTGGCATAATACCCTCTAGTTCCATCCACGTCGTTGCAAATGGCAAGATCTCATTCCTTTTGATGGCTGCATAATATTTCATTGTATATATATGCCACATCTTCTTTATCCATTCATCTGTTGTTGGACATCTTGGCTCTTTCCATAGTTTGGCTATTGTGGACATTGCTGCTATAAACATTGGGGTGCACGTACCCCTTCGTATCACTACATTTGTATCTTTGGGGTAAATACCCAGTAGTGCAGTTGATGGGTCCTACGGTACCTCTATTTTCAACTTTTTGAGGAACCTCCATACTGTTTTCCAGAGTGGCTGCACCGGTTTGCATTCCCACCAACAGTGTAGGAGGGTTCCCCTTTCTCTGCATCCTTGCCAACATCTGTCATTTCCTGACTTGTTAATTTTAACCATTCTGACTGGTGTGGTATCTCATTGAGGTTTTGATTTGGGTTTCCCTGATGCCGGGCGATGTTGAGCACTTTTTCATGTGTCTGTTGGCCATTTGGATGTCTTCTTTGCAGAAATGTCTGTTCATGTCTTCTGCCCATTTCTTGACTAGATCATTTGGTCTTTGGGTGTTGAGTTTGAGAATTTCTTTATAATAGATTTTGGATACTAGCCCTTTATCTGATATGTCATTTGCAAATATCTTTTCCCATTCTGTCAGTTGTCTTTTGGTTTTGTTGACTGTTTCCTTTGCTGTGCAAAAGCTTTTTATCTTGATGAAGTCCCAATAGTTTATTTTTGCCCTTGCTTCCCTTGCCTTTGGCGATGTTTCTAGGAAGAAGTTGCTTCGGCTGAGGTCGAAGAGGTTGCTGCCTGTGTTCTCCTCTAGGATTTTGATGGACTCCTGTCCACATTTAGGTCTTTCATCCATTTTGAGTCTATTTTTGTGTGTGGTGTAAGGATTTGGTCCAGTTTCATTCTTCTGCATGTTGCTGTCCAATTTTCCCAACACCATTTGTGGAAGAGACTGTCCTTTTTCCATTGGACATTCTTTCCTGCTTTGTCGAAGATTAGTTGACCATAGGGTTGAGGGTCCAGTTCTGGGCTCTCTGTTCTGTTTCATTGATCTGTGTGTCCGTTTTTGTGCCAGTACCATACTGTCTTGATGATGACAGCTTTGTAATAGAGCTGGAAGTCCGGAATTGTGATGCCACCAGCTTTGCTTTTCTTTTTCAGCATTCCTCCAGCTATTCGGGGTCTTTTCTGGTTCCATACAAATTTTAGGATTCTTTGTTCCATTTCTTTGAAAAAAGTTGATGGTATTTTGATAGGGGATTGCATTAAATGTGTAGATTGCTCTAGGTAGCATTGACATCTTAACAATATTCTTCCAGTCTGCGAGCGTGGAACATTTTTCCATTTCTTTGTGTCTTCCTCAGTTTCTTTCATGAGTATTTTATAGTTTTCTGAGTACAGGTTCTTTGCCTCTTTGGTTAGATATATTCCTAGGTATCCTATGGTTTTGGGTGCAATTGTAAATGGGATCGACTCCTTAATTTCTCTTTCTTCTGTCTTGTTGTTGGTGTATAGAAATGCAACTGATTTCTGTGCATTGATTTTATATCCTGCCACTCTACTGAATTCCTGTATGAGTTCTAGCAGTTTTGGGGTGGAGTCTTTTGGGTTTTCCACAAAGAGTATCATATCATCTGCAGACAGTGAGAGTTTGACTTCTTTGCCGATTTGGATGCCTTTATTTCTTTTTGTTGGCTGATTGCTGTGGCTAGGACTTCTAGTACTATGTTGAACAGCAGTGGTGATAGTGGACATCCCTGCTGTGTTCCTGGCCTTAGGGGGAAAGCTCTCAGTTTTACCCCATTGAGCATAATATTCGCTGTGGGTTTTTCATAGATGGCTTTTATGATATTGAGGTATGTACCCTCTATCCCTACTGTCTGAAGAGTTTTAATCAAGAAAGGATGCTGTATGGGCACCTGGGTGGCTCAGATGGTTAAGCATCTGCCTTTGGCTCGGGTCATGATCCCAGGGTGCTGGGATCGAGCCCCACGCCTGGCTCTTGGCTCAGCGGGGAGCCTGCTTTTCCCTCTGCCTCTCCCCCTGCTCGTGCTCTCTCTCTCTCTCTCTCTCTATCTCTGTGTCTCAAATGAATAAATCTTAAAAAAAAAAAAAAGAATCTTTAAAAAAAAAGAATGCTGTACTTTGTCAAATGCTTTTTCTGTATCTATTGAGAGGATCATATGGTTCTTGTTCTTTCTTTGGTTAATGTATTGTATCACATTGATTGATTTGTGGTTGTTGAACCAACCTTGCAGCCCAGGAATAAATCCCACTTGGTTATGGTGAATAATCTTTTTAACACACTGTTGGATCCTATTGGCTGGCATTTCGGTGAGAATTTTTGCATCCATGTTCATCAGGGATATTGGTGTGTAATTCTTTTTGGTGGAATCTTTGTCTGAATTTGGAATCAAGGTAATGCTGGCCTCATCAAATGAGTTTGGAAGTTTTCCTTCCATTTCTATTTTTTGGAACAGTTTCAGAAGAATAGGTATTAATTCTTCTTTAAATGTTAGGTAGAATTCCCCTGGGAAGCCATCTGGCCCTGGGCTCTTGTTTGTTGGGAGATTTTTGATTACTGCTTCAGTCTCCTTAGTGGTTATGGGTCTGTTCAGGTTTTCTCTTTCTTCTGGTTCAGTTTTGGTAGTTGATACATCTCTAGGAATGCATCCATTTCTTCCAGATTATCTAATTTGCTGGCATAGAGTTGCTCATGATATGTTCTTATAATTGTTTGTGTTTCTTTTTTTTTATAGTGAAAGATGGTAATTTTATTTTATTTTTTTAAATAATTTTTTAGTTATGTTAATCACCATACATTACATCATTAGTTTTTGATGTAGTGTTCTATGATTCATTGTTTGTGCATAACACCCAGTGCTCCACGCAGAATGTGCCCTCTTTAATACCTATCACCAGGCTAACCCATCCCCCCACCCCCCTCCCCTCTAGAACCCTCAGTTTGTTTTTCAGAGTCCATCGTCTCTCATGGTTCGTCTTGTATTTCTTTGGTGTTGGTTGTGATCTCTCCTCTTTCATTTGTGATTTTATTTATTTGGGTCATTTCTCTTTTCGTTTTGATAAGTCTGGCCAGGGCTTTATCAATCTTACTAATTCTTTCAAAGAACCAGCTCCTAGTTTCGTTGATCTGTTCTACTGTTCTTTTGGTTTCTGTTCCATTGATTTCTGCTCTGATCTTTATTATTTCTTTTCTTCTGCTGGGTTTAGGCTTTATTTGCTGTTCTTTCTCCATCTCCTTTAGGTGTAGGGTTAGGTTGTGTATTTGAGACCTTTCTTGTTTTTTAAGAAAGGCTTGTATTGCTATATACTTTCCTCTTAGGACTGCCTTTGCTGCATCCCAAAGATTTTGAACAGTTGTGTTTTCATTTTCATTGGTTTCCATGAATTTTTTAAATTCTTCTTTAATTTCCTGGTTGACCCATTCATTCTTTAGTAGGATGCTCGTTAGCCTCCATGTATTTGAGTTCTTTCCGACTTTCCTCTTGTGATTGAGTTCTAGTTTCAAAGCATTGTGGTCTGAAAATATGCAGGGAATGATCCCAATCTTTTGGTACCGGTTGAGACCTGATTTGTGACCTAGGATGTGATCAATTCTGGAGAATGCTGCATGGGCACTAGAGAAGAATGTGTATTCCGTTGCTTTGGGATGGAATGTTCTGAATATATCTTTGAAGTCCATTTGGGCCAGTGTGTCATTTAAAGTCTTTATTTACTTGTTGATCTTTTGTCTACATGATCTGTCCATTTCAGTGAGGGGAGTGTTAAAGTCCCCTACTATTATTGTATTGTTGTTGATGTGTTTCTTTGATTTTGTTATTAATTGGTTTATATAAGTGGCTGCTCCCATGTTAGGGGCATAGATATTTACAATTGTTAGATCTTCTTGTTGGATAGACCCTTTAAGTAGGATATAGTGTCCTTCTTCATCTCTTATTACAGTCTTTGTTTTAAAATCTAATTTGTCTGATATAAGGATTGCCACCCCAGCTTTCTTTTGATGTCCATTTTCATTAGCATGGTAAATGGTTTTCTACCCCCTCACTTTCAATCTGGAGGTGGCTTTGGGTCTAAAAGGAGTCTCTTGCAGACAGCATATCGATGGGTCTTGTTTTTTTATCCAATCTGATACCCTGTGTCTTTTGATTGGGGCATTTAGCTCATTTACATTCAAGGTAACTATTGAGAGATATGAATTTAGTGCCCTTGTATTGCACTGTTACTGTGTATTGTCTCTGTTCCTTTCTGGTCTATGTTACTTTTAGGCTTTCTCTTTGCTTAGAGGACCCCTTTCAATATTTCTTGTAGGGCTGGTTTTGTGTTTGCAGATTCTTTTAGTTTTTGTTTGTCCTGGAAACTTTTTATCTCTCCTTCTATTTTCAGTGACAGCCTAGCTGGATATAGTATTCTTGACTGCATCTTTTTCTCGTTTAGTGCTCTGAATATATCATGCCGGTCCTTTCTGGCCTTCCAGGTCTGTGTGGATAGGTCTGTTGCCAATCTAATGTTTCTTCCATTGTAGGTTACAGACTTCTTGTCCCGCGCTGCTTTCAGGATTTTCTCTTTGTCTCTGAGACTTGTAAGTTTTACTATTAGATGTCGGGGTGTTGACCTATTTTTACTGATTTTGAGGGGGGTTCTCCGTGCCTCCTGGATTTTGATGCCTGTTTCCTTCCCCAAATTAGGGAAGTTCTCTGCTATAATTTGCTCCAATATACCTTCTTTCCCTCTCTCTTTCTTCTTCTTCTGGGATCTCAATTATTCTAATGTTTCGTCTTATGGTATCACTTATCTCTTGAATTCTCCGTACATGATCCAGTGGTTGTTTATCTCTTTTTCTCAGCTTCTTTATTCTCCATCATTTGGTCTTCTATATCACTAATTCTCTCTTCTGCCTCATTTATCCTAGCAGTTAGAGCCTCCATTTTTGATTGCACCTCATTAATAGCCTTCTTGATTTCGACTTGGTTAGATTTTAGTTGTTTTATTTCTCCAGAAAGGGTTTCTCTAGTATCTTCCATGCTTTTTTCAAGCGCAGCTAGTATCTTTATAATCGTCATCCAGAACTCTAGGTCTGACATCCTACTAATGTCCGTATTGATTAGGTCCCTGGCAGTCGGTACTGCCTCTTGTTCTTTTTTTTTGAGGTGAGTTTTTCTGTCTCGTCATTTTGTCCAGAGGAGAATAGATGAATGAGAGAACAGAATGCTAACAGGGTTATAACGTCCCCAGAAAATATACATTAAACAAATCAGAAGAGACCTGAAACCGGGGCAAAAGAAAGGGAAAGAAAGAAAGAAAAGAAAAAGTTGTAGTGGTGGTAATTCATCACCAGGAAGGAGCTTTTTGTCTGTTCCGACACCAATAAGGAGGATAGTATTTTCTGAGAAGTTGATATTTTAATGAAATATTGTTATGTGGGAGACCCTAATACATTCCTGAAACAACAGTTATTTTTGTAGTTCTCAAAATAGAATGTTGTCACAGCTTTTACAATTATTTTTTTCTTTTATCTCATGGACATAGTTAAAACAGAGTGAGAATAAACTCGTTTAGTCAGTAAAGAATTCTATGAAGAACACTAATTCACTGGTAAAATTGGGGCTGGAATGCAAGAACTAGAGAAGTGGGAAGAAAGGAAACATCAAGATTTTGTTAATCTAAAAAGACTTGATGAGTCAAGTTTGGGTTAGAATTGGAGTAAGCAGATGGGCGTAGAAATCGCATTTAGGACGGGGAATTGGTAGAACACATTTAATTCCTGGTTAATGAATTAACAATAAATGTTTGTTTGCTGTCCTGATATTGGAGCTGAAATTTGGCAGCATGGTACAATGGGATGAGCATGGGCTTTGGCTTGATATCTTAAATCTTGGATTGGTCCTGCTAATTGTATAATTTTAGACCATCTGTTGAACCTAAGTGAATTCTGTTTTGTTAAGTGCTGTACTGTTTGGAATATGTTGGTTAGGATATGAGATAATAAGTTAACTGCTATACGAGACATCAAAAAATACTAATTCCTCTTTTTTATTGTAAAATGTTGCAAGAAAGTGTACATTTTATTTACTGTGTAAAACTTGTGTGTAAAGCTGTTGACATTAATCCAGCAAGAAGCTGCTAGGACTTTAAAATCTTTTACTGTGCATAATCTTTTGTTTGTAAAGATAAGTGTATTAGTTTTCTAGGGCAGCTGTAACACATATCCCCAGACTGGGGTTCTTAAAACAGCAGAAACATGGCTCTGGAAGCCAGAAGTCTAAAACCAGTGTCACTGGGCTGAAAGGAGAGTGTCACTCCCCCTGGGAGAGAATCTGTTCCTTTCTTCCAGCTTCTGGGGCTGCTGGCATTCCTTAGCTTGTCAGTCTTCAAGGCTAGCATCTTCAAGTCTCTGTCTTCATACGGCCTTTCCTCTGTGTCAAAGCTACCTTTGCCCCTCCTTGTGAGGACACATGTAATTGCACGGGGGTCCTGCCCACCTCAGCTCTTCAGTGTAATCACATCTGCAGAGCACCCCCCCACACACACACACTTTTCTTGCCATATAAACATTCACAGGTTCCAGGTATTAGGACATGGATATTGATGGGGGTATTTTTCAGCCTACCATAGTAGGCAGTGTCATGTAACTTCATCTGTTAAGTCAGAAGATTTCTGAAATTCTCCTGTTTGTGTGCAGTTTCTCAATGCTCAGAGACCATGCCATGCAGTTCAAAGTCCGGCCAGTGGAGTACCAAGATAAAGAAGACATTTCCTGCCTTCAAGAAACTTCTTGGAGGAGCCAGAACAGCTCCGTGGGAAGCTTGTACTTTTCTAGACAGCGGAGAACTGGCTGAAAGTGTTTGGCTTGGTTAAGCCATGTTTTAGGAAGGTCATTGATGATGTGTGTGGAGTAGTGACGAGGGGAGTATGAGAAGGATGATGGCTGCATGTGAGTGAATGATTCAAGGCCTCAAGAAAACGTTGGTGTGATGGTGTTCAGAAAGAAAGAAAGATGTCAAGGTGCATCCCAGAGGGAGTGTGCTGTTAGTTTTATTGAGCCGTAATTGACAGTAAGATTTCACTGTTTTTAACTTGTCAGTTGACATATTTACAGTCGTGTAAGCACCACTGCAGTCATGATTTAGAACATTTCTTAAAAAGTTCCCTTGCCCTCCTTTGCAGTCAGTTCCATTCCTGGACCTCTGGCAACCACTGATCTGCTTTCTGTCCCTCTGGTTTGCCTTTTCTACAGTTTCATGTGGAATTATATGGTATGCAGACTTTTGTGTCTGGCTTCCTGAACTCAGCGTGTTGCTTTTCAGACAGTACGTTGCATGTGTCAGTAGTCTGTTCCTTTTTACAGAGGAGTAGTATTCCATTATATTTCTGTACTACCATTTGTGTCCATTCACCAGCCAGAAGTTTGAGTTGTTTCCTGTTTGTGTGGACATGTTTTCATTTCTCTTGGGTAAATACCTGGGAGTGGAACTGCGGGGTCACGAAGCAGGTGTACGATTAACTTGGAGAAACTGTCGGACTGTTTCCAAAGTGGCTGTGCTGCTGAGTGTTCTCACTTCTGCATCTGTGCCAGCGCCTCCATTTTAGCCGTCTAGCAGGTACGCAGTGCCAGCTCAGTGTGGTGTTAGTCTGCATTTCCTTAATAACTAATGATGTGCATCTTTTTATCTGTGTACTTTATTTGCTATGCATTTATCTTCTTTGGTGAAGTGTTCAAATTTGTGGCCATTTTTTTTTAAGATTTTATTTATTTATTCATGAGAGAGAGAGAGGCAGAGGGAGAAGCAGGCTCCCTGCTGAGCAGGGAGCCCGATGTGGGACCAGATCCCGGGACCCTGGGATCATGACCTGAGCTGAAGGCAGACGCTTAACCTAAATCTGAGCCACCCAGGCGCCCTTGAGTTGTCTTATTATAGTGAGTTGTAAGAGTTTTTAATATAGTCTGAGTAGAAGTCCTTTGTTGGAAATACACTTTCCACATATTTTCTCCTTGTCTGTTGCTTGCCTGTTCATTTTCTTCTGTGTTTAAAGAACAAGTTTTGAAATTTATAATGTCCAGTTTATCCATTTTTTTTTCTCCTATTGATTCTTTTTATCCAGTTTAAGAAATCTGTGCCTCATCTGAGGCCACTAATATGTTTTTGTATTTCTCAGTCTAGAAGTTCTATAGTTTTAACCCTTACATTTAGATGCATGAACTTTGGCATGGAGTGGTGCATAAGGGTTGGGGCTCACTTGCTCTGTATGGATACTCAGTTGTCCCCACTGTCCTCTCCTCATTGACGTACCTTGGCATGGTTGTCAACCCACCCGGCTGTGTATGTGTAGGTCCGTGTCTGGGTTCCAGGCCACCCACAGCTCTGGATGTCTATCCTGATGCCGATAGGATATTGTCCCGGTTACTGCAGGCTTGTAACAGGTTTTCATATTGAGTCACAGAAGTGCGCACCTTTCTTACCTGCTCCCCCTCAATTGTTTTGACTGTTCTTTGTGTTACCATATAAGTTGTGGAATCATCTTAAGTTCTCCCAACAAAAATCTGCTGAAATTTTTATTAGAATGGTGTTGAATCGTAGATCAATTTGGGGAGAATTTATGTCTTTTTTTTGGTAAGATTTATTCATCTGAGAGAGAGCATGAGTGAGCATGGATGGAGGGAGGGGCAGAGGGAGAGGGAGAATCTCAAGCAGACTCTCCGCTGAATGCAGAGTCCAACGCAGCCTTGATTCCAGGACCCTGAGATCATGACCTGAGCCGAATTCAAGAGTTGGACACTCAGCCACCCGGACAGCTCAGAATTGATGTCTTAACAACCGTGAGACTTCTGCTCCATGTGCATAGCATAACTTTCCATTTATTGAGGTTTTTAAAATTTCTGTCAGCAATGCCTTATGGTTTTCAGTGTGCAGGTCTTGCATATTTTTTTGTTAAAATTTATCCCTAAGTAGTTCATATATTTGTTATACCATTGTAAGTGGATTATCACAGTTTATACATAGATAACCCCGAGCTTTCAAATCTGGTTAACAGTTGAAGTAGCAAGAGGAGTTTGATTTGAGGAAGATGTGAAATTTGGTGTGGGGCTTGTTGAGTTTGTAGTACCGGGAGGTTATCCTCTAGGAGGGACTGTTGAGAGATTTGGAGCTACTTATAGGGAGATGGCAGTAAAATATGGGTGTGCAAGAGACCTTCAGGAAAGAAAGTTTAGAGTAACTTTAGTTCTAGGTCTGAGCCTTGCAGGGCAGCTTCCTCTTAGGGAGTAGGTAGTCAGGCTAGCTGCCAGGAAGGCTGTCTGTAGTAAAGGCAGGGGAGACCTGGGGTGCAGAGTTCAGGAGCCAGTGACAAAGGAATTTCAAGAAGAATGGGCTGGTTGAGAGTCAGACACTGCAGAGAGCTGGAGGACCTTGAAGGGTAAGGGAAAGGTAATTGAAGTGGGTTATTTTACGTTCTGACTAAGGCCGTTTCAGTAGAGAGGTGTGGGCAGAAGCCACGTTCGGAAGGCTGGGGAGGTGCGGAAGGGGCCAGTGAGTAGAGCCGGTTCCTGCAGTAACTGGAGCACTCGGTCAAGGGTGTGGCTGCGCAGAACGTGTTTGGGCTGGGCTGTGAGAGCATGTCTGTGGGGGAGGAGGTGGGCCTGCAGAGAAGGGTGTCGTCTTCCATGGCACAGGGCTTGCTTGGGGGGGTGAGAAGACAGATTTCTAGGCATTTAGGGCAGGTCAGTGCTTCTCTTTTATTTGGCTCTGGGCATCATCTTGATACACTCATTCTTTAAGAATCATCTAGAACAGGGGTTAGTCAGCTATGGCCCGTGTGCCAAGTCTGACCTGAGACTTACTTTTGTGCAGCCCTTGAACTAAGAATGAATGAATAAATAAATATTTTTGTAATGGTTGAAGAAAAAAATCAAAAGAAGACTGTCTCATGGGCATGTGAAAATTGGATGACATTCAGTTTTCAGTGTCCATAAACAAATTTTGGGGGAGAACAGCCCTGCTTGTTCATTTATGCTTTGGCATTACAACGGCAGAATTGAGTAGTTGCCCATGGAGCCCAAATTACTGTCTGGCCCTTACCCCAAGAGTTTGCCAAGTCCTGACTTAGAAGGAAGAGTCTTATGCAGACCATTGCTGGTTCCTTTTCGGAATTTCCATGGCTTGCTGATTAAATATATATATACATATAACGTATTTATTATATGTATATATATATAGGCTAGTCATCGTGAACGCAAGTTTTTGGGTCTTATGCATTTTTTGTTAAGTCAAGACTGATGAACCGTCAGAAAGCTCATTGAGATGTCTGACCTCAGACTGCATTGGTGAAGAGCACATGGGTGTTTATTATCTGGACAGAAACATGATCACATTATAGTGCAAACTGCTGACGGTCTTCACTGATACTTAGCATAGCCATGTTGGTGAAACAATAGGTTGTATATGTTATATAAATTTCCAGGCTTGTTTTTCTAAAGCAGAGTTGGAGGAAGAGGAGGGAACTCCAGCTGAAACCAGCCACTTGATGAAGAAGAAGTAGTTAGAAACCAGACACTGCTCTAAGTGATTTAACGTGACTTAATTCCTCCATGGCAAAACCCTGGGATACTATTATTATTTCCATTTCCACCGAGAAAACCGAAGCAGAGAGCAGTAACTGCCCGAGGTCACATGGCTAGCAAGTGGGCAGGCTGGGCTCCAGCCCGGGCAAGTGAGGCTCCAGAGTAATGCTATTGAGGACTAGATTCTGTTGCCTCTCTAAGGATTGTAATAGTAACAAACATTCACTGACCACATACTGCAGGGCAGGTACCCTTCTAAGGTCATTATATGTATTAGCACATTTAACACATTTACAGATGAGAATGAGGCATTTGGTTTTGGGTGTCCCAAGTCGAAAGTGTGGGGCCAGAGTCTGATCCCAGTTAGCCTTGCTCCAGAGCCTGTGGCTTCACCGCCGTCACCATAGCACCGTGCTGTAGGTTCTGTCTTCGTTAATTGCTCCAAATGGTAACCTTATGCTTTTTCCTATACAACTCTTAACAGCTTGATGACACTTGAAGGACACATTTGCGTTGTTGGCAAGCAGACAGTGTTCCCACTGAAGAACGTCTTGGCCGAGCATGCTCTCTCCGTGATACAAGAAATGGTGTGATGATGGTAGTATCACGGATAGGTGCACTTGTGATCTGGGTTTCCCTACCGAGATGCTGCGGAACATCTGTGGTTTTGCGAATAAGAGCCCTTAATCACCCTGAATTCCTTCTTTTATCTTGCCTCTTCTCTGATAACAATCCGTATGTCTTCTGTCAGTGTCCAGGCTGCCAGAATTTTGTGTCAGCAATTTTGGAGAGAGATTAGGGCTGTTGCAGTAGATTTTGGAATTGTGTGTGGATAACTGATAGCCAAAGAAATTTATACGGATTCCTTGAGAAAATGATTGAAACAGAACTTTTATGACCTCCTCATTTTAAGGGTTAGATAAAGGAATCAGCGACTTTTTATTCTGGAAGGCAAATGTGCTCATAATTCAGTATCCAGATGCTTTGTGACTGTTAGTTTTGTTTCACCCCTCCTGTTAGTGAGCTCCCTGTAGGTACTACATTGGTGCTACATTGTTTGCAAGGGGTGCAAGCTAGACTGCCTTTTTAAAAAAACTCTCCAAGAGGCAGTTCCTAATATACTGTAATGCTTAGTGCATAGTAGGTGCTTCATAAATAAAGATTGATAGTTTAAGTGAAACAGAAATGCACAGTTGTTTACTGATGCCATAGTCTTGATGGTTTGGAGCTCTGGAGGAGCAGAATACTTAGGTTGGCTAGAATGTGGCAGGGTTCAGTTTGCCTCCTGGAAGAAGAATCAGCGGTCCAGGGACACCTGGGTGGCTCAGTCGTTAAGCCTCTGCCTTCACCTCAGGTCATGGTCCCAGGGTCCTGGGATCGAGCCCTACATCGGGCTCCCTGCTCGGCGGGAAGCCTGCTTCTCCCTCTCCCACTCCCCCTGCTTGTGTTCCCTCTCTCGCTGTGTCTCTCTCTGTCAAATAAATAAATAAAATCTTTAAAAAAAAAAAAAGAAGAATCAGCAGTCCATAGCTGCAGGCTGCCCCTGTTTCTCAGGCAAGTGGGATGGACCTGTAACCACCAGATGGAACTGGCAAGATAAGCTGTCCTCTGGCCATCCTTTTCATTTGGCCTAGTCAGATGCAGGTGAGTGGCAGGCATGTTTGCCAGGGAGCTCTTGCATAATGAGGCTAGGCCTTCCAATTGTTTGTATTTCTCATAGAGCCGAGTATTATGTCTGTTCTACAAGACTGCTGACTGATAACTAGTTTAAAGGTAGAATCTGACTGAGAGAGTGAAAGACTGAAGCCTTTTCCTGTATTTTCTGGACCCAATATGTTACAGACACTCACAGGCTTTCCTTGCTCTAGCTTAAGCCAGGTGGCCTCATGATCTATTTTTTTTTAAAGATTTTATTTATTTGTCGGGGGTGGGGGAGGAAGAGAGAGAGAGCATGCATCAGGCAGATGGAGAAGCAGGCACCCTCTGAGCAAGGAGTCCAGTGTGGGACTCGATCCCAGGACCCTGGGATCATGACCTGAGCCGAAGACAGACGCTTAACTAACTGAGCCACCCAGGCACCCGGCTTCGTGATCTATTTGGATCCCCCCTCAGAGTGCTGTCTTTACCCTGTAACTTTGTAAGCGAAAAACCCCATGTGCCAAGATGGTCTTTACTTTGGCATTGGCACTATACCGGCACTTAATCCATTTTTAATGAGTGTGACTAGATTATGTTGTCGTCTTCTTCAGAGTGGAAATCTTCCAACAAATCAGTGAATGAACAGAAAATGCCATTCAGTGGGTCTTCTGTCTTAATAGTAGGTTCCCAGAGCAGTCTCCCTGCACGTGACTTGGGGAGGTATGTGCTGGGTGCTGAACTTTTTCTCCAGGGCAGTCATTCCCATACCTGGGGCTGTTTTACTTACTTATTTTTTTAAAATATTTTATTTATTTATTTATTTGAGAGAGAGAATGAGATAGAGTACGTGAGAGGGGGGAGGGTCAGAGGGAGAAGCAGACTCCCTGCTCAGCCGGGAGCCCGATGCGGGACTCGATTCCGGGACTCCAGGATCATGACCGGAGCTGAAGGCAGTTGCCTAACCAAATGAGCCACCCAGGCACCCCCTGGGGCTGTTTTAAACGTACACCTTCCCCGGCCCCACCCCAGATCTACTGAACATTTCAAGCTCTGTCTAGTTCAGACAGCCTGAGTGATTCTTATGCAGCCAGCCTGGGGATAATGTCATCTAGCAGAGCCTGAGAGGAAAGAGGTGGGTAGGCTTCTGGTCATGGATTTGGCTGCTTTCTGCTCCTCAGAGGCATCGTCTGGGAGATGAACTAAAAGAGATGGTCTTTAGGTTCCTTCCCATCAGAAAGTTTTGTGATCGCTAAAAACACTTACATTTGGGTATTAGAAAATTAATTCTAGGGGCGCCTGGGTGGCTCAGTCGTTAAGTGTCTGCCTTCGGCTCAGGTCATGATCCCAGGGTCCTGGGATCGAGCCCTGCATCGGGCTCCCTGCTCTGCGGGAAGCCTGCTTCTCCCTCTCCCACTCCCCCTGCTTGTGTTCTCTCTCTCGCTGTGACTCTGTCTGCCAAATAAATAAATAAAATCTTAAAAAAAAAAGAAAGAAAATTCTGTTTTCCATAATCTTTAAAATGTGTATAAAACTATATATTTGCTTTATAACTGCACATAGAATTAAAATTCAAATATTACAAGGCTTATAGCAAAAAATAAATTGTGCCATCCCTCAGTCCTCCCCAGACCACTTTCTTCTCTCTCTGGTTACGTCTATGTGACATTGCTTATGCTGCCATTTCTAGATTGATCAGTGGTAGTGACTTCTTACTGTAGTATATTAGGAGTTACCTCTCTGAGAGGTTTTTTTAAAGCACAGCCTAACTTGCATCTCTCCAAATGAATAATAGTGATGCTTTTTTAAAGTATGTCAGGCTTTGCCTTTTGGTGTGGGGATTGTCAGTGCAGACTTGCTGTCTGAGGTGATGCAATATTTAAAGTGGCTCATTACATACTTTTATCACTTCACACTTCTCATAATGTCCTGTTGATTTGTCATGACTTTCATTGATCAATTTTAGTTCCTAGGTCAGTAAAACATTTGAATCCCATTCTGATTTTCATGACGCAAAAAAAAATGTGTAAACTTAATGTTATAATAGTTTAAACTATTTATCCGGTAATCATGTCACTGTGGAAGGCAGGCAGGTGGAGGAAATGCTGACAATCATGAGTACACACGTGAATCACAGTACCGTTTGTCATTTAGTTCTGCAAGAGCACCATGAAGCAGCCCTTTCACCCCCATTTTACACATAAACTGAAGCTCAGAGAGATGAACTTGCCTCTGGCTCCATGGCTAGTTACTAAAACGATTTGGACTCCTATCAGTTTGACTCCAGAACTCACTATAAGTGTGTATCAGTTGTTTTTAACTTTTTAATTGGAGCCTAAGACACAGGTGGAAAAGAGGAAATCATGGTAAGTGTAGAACTCAGCGAATTATCAAAATGAAATATCCATTAATTTACTCAGTTAAACAAGGATGTTAGCACCACAGAGGCCCTCACGTTCCCTCCCGGTTACTCCCCTCCTGCTGTTCCTCCCAAGGTAGCCACTGTCATGACTTCTGACACGTAGATTTGTGTTGCTTCAGTGCTAACAGGTTTTGAACAGAATTTGATACGACTCTTGACTGTGTGTCCTTTTACACTTTCTGTTAAGACATCTGGAAATTCAGTGCTAGTTTTTCTTCCTGTTTCTGTACAGAAAAAATATAAATTCCACACCTGATAAAAAATTTATTAACTTAATGTTTTGTGCTAAATACTTCTCCCTTTGTGGTTAATAATTATAATTCTTGGCTTGTTAGTCAAAGCCACTGTGAAGAACTCTTCAAAACCAGTGACCTCTGTAGGTCTGTCACACGAGAGTAAAAGCATAAGACTGAGTCCTACCTAAGGGCTTTTAGTCCTACCTAAGTCCTACCTAAAAGGCTTTATTTACCTAAGGGCATTACCTGTAAATGCTGTGTGCTGATATTTTTAAAATATTGTAGTAGGATCATTGTCAGTACTGTTTCCTTTAGCCAGTGGTTTTGAAAGCAATATTTTGTTTAAATATATGTAGGCCAAATAATTGCAGTATTTTGGGAAGGTATTGTAGGAATTGTCCTCTGGTATGTAGCTCATGAACGCAGTGGTCAGTTTAGCGCTGTAATCAGTACATTTTCATCTTGCCAGGTGCCTTCTGCCTTGTTTCCCCGGGAAACTGACTTACCCCTGAGACTCACACCCAGCTTTGTGACTCCAGGCGTTTATGTAACATAGATCCTCTGGGAGAGAGGAAAAATGTTTCCTACTATATGTATGAAAAAAAAGTCTATTAGTATTTGTACAGATTTCTCTTAAAATAGTTTTTTCTAATTATGAAAGCAGAACACATTTGTTAGAGAATACCTGAAATGTGCAGAGAAGTGCAGTAATTCCCCCCTCAGTGAGATCTGCTAATGTTTTGTGGTATTTGTCTTTTTATTTCTTACACACGTGGATATTTATAATAAAATCGGAATTATAAAATATATTTAGTTTCACTGCCTGCTTTTTTGTTAATATATTATTTATCTTTGAATACATAGAGTATTACATATTTCTTTTTTTTTTCTTTTTAAGGTTTTATTTATTTATTTGACAGAGACACAGCGAGAGAGGGAACACAAGCAGGGGGAGTGGGAGAGGGAGAAGCAGGCTTCCGGTCGAGCAGGGAGCCCGACGCGGGCCTCGATCCCAGGACCCCGGGATCATGACCCGAGCCGAAGAGAGATATCTAACGACTGAGCCACCCAGGAGCCCCGTATTACATATTTCTTAGAAAACATTTGTTGCATAATAACTTCACAATCAAGTACCACACTTAGTTTATTTAACCATTCTTGTGTTTTGCACCAGTTTTTGATTGTTTCCATGTTTGTAAAGAATTAGCTGTTGGATAGTAGGTGGTGGGGGAGGGATGAAGATGAGAGGAAAGGAACCCTCTTTTATAAAACTGGATTGTATTTGTTCAACTGAATTGATCAAGTACTTGGTGAACCTTTGTGTGTCAGACCCTGTGGTAGGCTCTGAGATGTAGATGTGAATTCTTTCACGTTGGAGATCAGACACAATGAGTGAGGGCCTGAGTGAAGTCATAGTGGATATGGGGAGACAGAAGACAGAAGGGTTCCCAGAGATGTTTAAGTGGGAAGGCTGATTTTTGTAGAGTTGGGGCAATGTGAGTGAGAGGGACACATTTAAGATTACTCCCACATTTTCCCTTCACATCACTGGGCTAGACAGTGGTATCATTTATTAGTATAGGGACCATACAAAGGCGGAGCAAATTTGCTTAGAGTTTTGTCCTGGGCATAGTGAACTTGAGGTGCCTGTGGGCCACTAGAGAGCAGTGTCTTTTAGGCAGATGGATAGATGGAGGTAAGAAAAGAAATCTGGACTACAGAGATGGGGTCGTGGATCATTGGCACTTAGATTGTGGCATCAGCTGCAGAGCCTGACCTGGTGGAGCTGCCTTGGGAGGACATACAGTTGAGAAGGGGGCTGGGGGTAGAACCCTGGGGAGCATCAGTGGTCAGGGCTGGGAGGGATGCAGAGAAGCATGGGAAAGACGGAGAACCAGAATGGGAAAGAGGGTGGTGTCGTGGTTGCTGTAAGAAGGAGCAGAACCACAGCCCATGTCTATTGGATTTGGCAATTAGGTCATTGTTGAGAGGAGTTTCAAGGGAATGGTGGGGACAGAGGAGGGAATGACAGGGGAGTAGGGGTGAGGAAGTGGTGGGTAGTAGCTAGAGATGGAAGGGCAAAGGTGGTCAGATGTGCTGTGGCAGGAGGGCTTTGTTTTACTAGAGTCTTAACAGGTTTATGTGCTGAGGAGAAGGACACAGTTCAAAGAGAAGTTCCTGAGAAGGGAGGTTGATGATAAAGCGGAGGACCTGAGCAGAGGGAATGGGTTTGGAGCCTAGGTGGAGGGATTACGCACTTGCATAGGAGGGAGATACTTGCCCTGAGGAAGCACCGGGTGGGTGGGAGGAATTGCTGGTGTGGCCAGAGTTGTTGGCAGTAGCTCAGTTTTCTCAAGACACTGAGAATGAGGCAGGTTGCGTGGGAGGTGGGCTTGAGGGCAGTGTCAGGGTTTGCAGTGTCTCGTGAGGGGTAGAGCGGGGAAAGGGGCCAAGGCCTGGAGGACGGGAGCAGCACCATGGTTAGAGATCCAGGTCTCTAACCATGATCTGTAGAGGTACTGATTAGCATGGTGCTGTGAACCTCAGCAAGGCTCTGGAGCCCAGATAATGGAGAAGGGAAGTTTCTTGACCGTGTACTTCCTCAGGGAAGTCTTCCCTGGCATTCTAAGTTAAATTTATTATAGGTTCTCACACCTCTGTTCTTTCCTTCTAGTGCTCCTAGAGTTGTAGTTCTGCCTTTGATTGTTAGCATTGTTATTGTAATCATAAAAGTTTGCTTTCCGCAGCAAACTAAAAGCTCTCAGGAAAGGTACATCTGAATTTGCTTACCATTGTGCAGTGTCTGGGACCTAGTAGGTGCTTGGTAAGTGTTGAATTTAAGAACCAACCTTTTTAATCCGCCTCAGCATGCCTGTGGATGTGACTTGCTTTCATTTGAACCATTATTGACTGCCCTGCTTCTTTCCTGAAGGAGGGGAGGTCAGGTGGTGTGGGATAGTGGGTAATAGACCACAGGCCCTGGTGTGAGAATGCGTGGGCTCTTATCCCAGCCCCCCCACACCAGCTGCAGGACTGTGGGTAAATTCTTACTCTCGCTGCGCCCCAGCATCCTCAGCTACGCAGGGTGGCTAGTGATTGTGCAGACCTCATGGGATTGTTCTGAAGCTTGCCTGAGAAAGAGTTCACATGGGACATAGAAGAATCAGTTTTCACTACTAGTGGTTTGAAAAACCAGTCCTAGGTGATTTTGATAATCTTTCCTTGAGACTCCTGGCTTTTATGATAAAGGATTTGCAGGGCAGGTACCTGTGAGCATCTTCTGTGTGTCTGTTCCTTGTCATTTATTGAGTATTGATCTTTAGAGAAACTGAGAAGAGAAACTCCTGGACCATGAGGGTCTTTCTGGCCCAGTGATGCAGTGGCACCCATAAACACATTACGGGTCCCGAGGGAGTGTCACTAAGAAACAGTCCTTTTGCTCGTGGTCCTGTCTGTGGGGTGAGGGATTAGTGAAAGCTGCCTGCCTCACACCTGCCATGGTAAACTTGCTTCTTTGTCTGTCTCACAGAGGAGGTGGCCAAGTTGGAGAAGCACTTGATGCTTCTTCGACAGGAGTACGTGAAGCTGCAGAAGACGTTGGCAGAGACAGAGAAGAGATGCACTCTTTTGGCTGCGCAAGCAAAGAAGGAAAGCAGCAATGAGTCCTTCATCAGCCGCCTGCTGACGATCGTGGCCGACCTCTATGAGCAGGAGCAGTATAGGTGAGCCCGTGGACACAGGATGCTTTTGCTTGATTCCCAGGCCACACTGTACCTTCTCCTCTCTTACTTTGTTCCCAAGTTTTTTTCTCTCTAACCAGGATACTAGCAAACCTTTAATCTCTGGAATGTAGTAAGCTCTTTGGGGCAAAATTTTCTTTCTTTTATTTTGTGCTTATTTTCAGCACAGAATGTGGGAGTCATGGTGATAGCATTGATGAGGTGGACAGGAATTCGCTTATGTGTCCGGGGATTCAGAGAGAAAGGTCCCTTTCTCTTGGGATAATCAAAGAAGGAGTCTTGGAATGAGTGGGCAGGCTAGCATGATGAGTGAGGAGGGAATCTGGAGCCACACAGCCTGTGTTAGAAGCTCAGCAGGCACTTACTGGCTGTGTGATCTGAAGTTGTAGGACATGCATGGGGATCCTGCTGCTGCTGCTTACTGTTGTGTTGTTGTGAGGGTTAGATTAATAAGTACGTGTTTTCAGCACTTAGATCAGTGTCTGGCACATAGTAGCTGTTGTTATTAAGTGAGTTTGAGGTAAATGGTAGAGGCTGGGCAGGATTCAGTAGATAAAGACAGTGACGTTACTGGTAGGGTAGTAGGGGAGGCTGAGAGTAGGCTGAAACGCAGCAACATGCAGAGGATTCAGAGGGCAGGAGGGGCCGTCTTGGGGTCTGTGTCCCTGCGGGGGCACCGGAAGAAGTGGGAAGGGTAGGGTGGTTTGAATTGGGAGGCCAGGATGGGAATTTGGACTTGATCCTCTAGGCAGTGTGGGGTAGTGTTTTGAGCTGTTGGACAATGATGTTATCGTCAAAGTGGCGTTTCAGGAAGATGAACCTGGTAAGATGGTGTAGGCAGCGCTGTGCGGAGAAGAGAGCAACGGAGCGGCTGGGATGCTGTGTGTAGTCGAGGCCGAGACGAGGAAGGGCTGAATCGGGGTGGTGGCAGTGGGTACGGAAAAGAGACACGGGCGTGAACGTGCATACGAGGGGGAGTTCGGCTGCTGAGGAGATGGACGATCAGGTCAGCTAATACTTAGTAAAATTACAAAATAAATCATGACATCTAAAATAGATCAAAATCCAGGGGCACCTGGGGGGCTCAGTTGGTGAAGCGTCTGCCTTCGGCTCAGGTCATGGTCCCAGGGTCCTGGGATCGAGTCCCACATCGGGCTCCCTGCTCAGCGGGGAGTCTGCTTCTCCCTCTGCTCCTACATGCCTGCTCATGCTGTCTCTCATTTTCTTGCTGGCGTGCACACTCCCTCTCTCTCATAAATAAATAAAATCTTAAAAAAAAAAAAGATAAAAATCTAGAACTGCCATCTTTCAAACTTAATTATTCATAAAAGAAAGAAAAATTTAATACCCAAAACAGGAAATATATACTCTGAGTAAAGGACAGCCTTTTAAATTGAACAGATGTAGCTACTTACTTGTAAAATACAGTTCATCGTCTCTTTTCTATCCCTCTTTCTTTCCATGGACAAGTGAAAACTGTTTACCCTGGTGTGGGGAAAGCCTGACCTATTTCTTTTGTGGGCGCATTTCCCCCACTTCGAGGCTCTTCTCCCTTAGAACTCCCATCGTTCACTTTCTCTGTTACTTCTCACTGCGTGCATCCATTATACCTCGACCCCTCTGGGAGGCCGTGGGGATGAGCCGGGTCGCTGCAGTACAGGGCCTCTCCTGAGCTTCTAAAGCCTGTCCCTCACCCCGTGCGGCTTGGAGATCAGATGGGGAACAGGGCTTTCAGAGAGGACTTGAGCTTTTGAGATGGAGTACTGAAGTTGGAAAATCAGTTTCTAAAGCAGATGGTCCTTTACCAAAATAAGAAAAAAAAAAAAACCTCACAAAACTTTGTCCTATAATATGCATTTTGTTGAATTTAAATTCTGTTTGTTTGTGCATCTCAGTAACTGGAGTAATTAAAGAGGAGGAATTAAAAGGTTTTTAAATTGAGAAATGTGGAAGAAATTGGTCCCTTTAATTTTACTTAAGTTCAGGAGAAGGCTTTTATCCCTTAAGATAGTTAAAAGTGATGGTAATACATCATTCTTCTAGCAATCAAGCTTATAGTTTTTCCTGTTAAAGAGTTTGAGGAACTAGTAAGAAGCTCTTCATTTATGCTTTCTCTCCAGTAACAGCATCCTAGTATGCATATTTTACAAGGAAATGCTCTTTGACTAGAAAGAAGATTTTAATGATTTTTATTTATTATTTGTTTGAGAGAGAGAGAGTACGAGCGGGAGGAGGGGCAGAGGGAGAGGGAGAAGCAGACTCCCCACTGAGCAGGGAGCCCAACATGGTGCTCCATGGGGCTGGATCCCAGGACCCTGAGATCATGACCTGAGCCAAAGGCAGATGCTTCACCAACTGAGCCACCCAGGTGCCCCTAGAATGAAAATTTTAAAAAAATTACTAGCCTCCTAATTGTTTCCGCACAGAGTTCTCAGAAACTTATCCAGTCTTCCATTTTTGAATTGTATTTGTAGAAATTGTTATTATTAGAAATTATTAATGAAGTCCTTGTCTGTATTTCCCTTTCCCCAGTTTGGCCTGACATTCATGAATATGTAGAAACATTCGTTTTTATAATTTGGGGCTAGAAGTCAGTCAGTGGCTGAAACAGGAAACAATGAGTCTTCATTTAAGTTATTAGAATTTAATACTTTATACATAAATTTAGAGTTTAAAAAATTATTTGTGTTTTATAAACAGCTTCCTGTTTTTCACTGAATTTTAGAAATTTTATCAAAGGATATGATTCGTTCTATTTTATTTACTTACTTATTCTTAAAGATTTTATTTATTTATTTGACAGAGAGACAGTGAGAGCAGGAACACAAGCAGGGGGAGTGGGAGAGGGACAAGCAGGCTCCCTGCTGAGCAGGGAGCTCGACGTGGGCCTCGATCCCAGGACCCTGAGCCAAAAGCAGACGCTTAATGACTGAGCCACACAGGCGCCCCTGATTTGTTCTATTTTAAATAAAATATTTAATTGTTTCTTTTTACTGATTGATTAATAATGTTCTACTGTGTTAACAGTAGTTTGTAATAATTTGAAATACTGAGTATCCTATTGCTCTTCTGATCTTATGTGATGAGTTGCAGCTTGGTCTTCAGTGGAGCTAGAATTGCTGACTACTTACATTCTGGAGGGTGGGTTCGTGGGATAAACTGCGTCTGCGTCAAGCATTATATAGAAACAGTATTCTGCTTGGGTCTCCTTGGGATGCATTAATTCATATCATAGA
This sequence comes from Callorhinus ursinus, assembly GCF_003265705.2. NCBI lineage: Eukaryota > Metazoa > Chordata > Mammalia > Carnivora > Otariidae > Callorhinus > Callorhinus ursinus. The sequence goes on along the minus strand of NW_027397105.1, from coordinate 193,000 downwards.
TTTTTTTTCTTTTTATTGTAGTGACTTTTGTGTATTTAGCTTGTAAAGCTTTCCAACCTAACACGTTTTGAAGGGGTGTATGAAAATAAAAGAACTTGTAAAAACACAGAATGATGATAATTAATGACTTTGGATTATTGCTGCCAACAAAGCCATATGGTACATGCTTGTGTCAGCCCAGTGGGTCATCCTTAGGTTTTTGTTAAATGCCCAGACGCTTTCCTCCTTCAGCATTTGACATTTCAGAGTCAAACATAAATAACTATTTGGAAAGCTCTTTTCACAATAACGGTTTGTCATAAATATGGAAACATGTTTGAAAAAAAGATTTCTCCTACCCCATTTCTTTATAAATGATTGAGTAAAAAATGTCTAATAATAGGTCTGAATGTTTCTGTCGAGGACAGGAATGTAGATATTGGTTTCACGTTCTTCACTACTTGGTCAAAGCCAATTTGTAGCTTTTCTGCGTCCCCTTGCTTGACTGTCAGTGCGGTACAGTGTGGCTCTGTGGTCCCAGAGCCTGTGTCATAGTCGTCACGTTTTCTTTCTCTCCCTGATGATTCATCTTGATTTGTTCTACATGAAACCTCTATTACATTTTATGTGAATATTAATCATCCTATTTAACCAGTAGGTTCACCACCTTAAGAATCCCATTAGGGAAGGGGTGCCTGGGTAGCTCAGTTGTTAGGCGTCTGCCTTCGGCTCAGGTTGTGATCCCGGGGTCCTGGGATCGAGCCCCACATCGGGCTCCGTGCTCAGTGGGGAGCCTGCTCCTCCCTCTCCCACTCTCCCTGCTTGTGTTCCCTCTCTCACTGTCTCTCTCTCTGTCAAATGAATAAATGGAATCTTAAAAAAAAAAAAAAGAACCCCATTAGGGAAAAGCAGAATATCCCATGTGAACCAAAACTCGAAGTTGGAAATACAAATATGTCTAGCAACATGTATTACACACGTGGCCCAGTAGAATTCAGTGCTAGCACAGAGAAATAACTTTGCTGTGATATTTTTCTTTTGCAAGTAGATGTTGATCAAGCAGTACCCATATATTTGTGAACCCTAGCTATACCTAATTATGATGACCTTTTTCTTTTTGTATCTGTGGCTATTTCTCTTCACCAGTGATCTGAAGATAAAGGTTGGAGGCAAGCACATCAATGCTCACAAGTTTGTGCTGGCGGCCCGCAGTGACAGCTGGAGTCTGGCTACTTTGTCCTCCACCGAGGAGCTGGACCTCTCAGGTGAGCCTCTGACCTGTGGGCACTCACGACTGCCAGCGTAAGAACTCTTGGCAGGAGGTTATGTGTGAAATATTAGTGGTTTAATGAAAGTAGAAAACTTTTCTTATCAATTGATGGTGACCATAAACTAGTTAAATAATTAGTGAATCAGTGGCTTGAACACAAACACTTCTGTTCAATACCTGACTAATAAATCATACATACTTGGATAGCTACGATGTTCTTACAATTTATAAAATAAAAATATCTGTCTAGAAACTCTTTTCATGTAATATTATAAATATGGGAGCATGTGTAGAAAAAAGGTTTTCTTCTACTATAAAAAGTCGTGGTGTTCAGTTGCTTAAAATTTAATCACAGTTGCCAAGTGTTCTTCCTGGTCTGTAGGAAGTTACCTTGTCCTCTCAGAAGTAAGAGTTACCCCAGAGAATAGGAGTCGTCTTTCTTTAGCATTAAAGGGTGACCATCAGGCTTTAGAATTTGAGCAGGTGCATTGAGCTGTTTAATGTATGACTTAATTGTTTTATGCCACATTATGTTGGATAGAATTTGGGTAAATGTGGTGGTAAGTAGACTTAAAAAAAATCATTTTCAAAAGTTTACTTTGGAATTGCATTTTCATTTAGTACTTACCTGCTTTTTTAAAACAAATTTTAAATTTAATTCTTTTACTAATAGTCATGAGAATCATAACACATGGTAAGGAGATTCCCAGGCAGTAGTGTAAAGAGTTACTGCAGAAGCGACTGGCTGTGTGGAAAGGCTGCTGAATTATGTCTTTCTTCAAAAGGTTTGCCGGTTCAGAAGGTACTGTTTTCCATGCACAGCTGGGAACACTGAAATGATTATAACAAAGTCCTCACCATATAGAAATGGGGTAATAATGGATCATTTCAGGCGAGGGCTGTGCATACAGTATTACAGTTGCTTTATGTCTGAGGTACAGAAGACCAGCGTGGGCTGTCACCCGAGTAGTGTTGCAAAGGTTAAGTGGGCATTTATCTCAAGGGTTTAGGGGAGCAGATGGCTAATGCTTCTTCACTGTGAGTGAACTCTGTCTCTTTAGGATCGTTTCTAGGGTTTATTTTATTTTATTTTATTTTTAAGATTTATTTATTTATTGGAGAGAGAGAGAATGAGAGAGACAGCACATGAGAAGAGGGGAGGGTCAGAGGGAGAAGCAGACTCCCTGCCGAGCAGGGAGCCCGATGCGGGACTCGATCCCAGGACTCCAGGATCATGACCTGAGCCGAAGGCAGTCGCTTACCCACCTGAGCCACCCAGGCACCCTGTTTCTAGGGTTTAATTTGTGACCCATAATTCAGAGTTGCAAACACAAGTACTGAGCATGGATACACATGTGCGTGTGCATCTCTGCCTGTGACAGCACATCTACTTGGGAGACAGTCTTCACTGCTGTACGATGGGAATCTCTGAGCAGAGCTTTTCTTTGAGGCCATATATCTTCCACCCCATATATAACAACTGTGGATAACTTTTAAAGTCCATTCACAAGAGGCATGATAGGGGGCGCCTGGGTGGCTCAGTTGTTAAGCGTCTGCCTTCGGCTCAGGTCATGATCCCAGGGTCCTGGGATCAAGCCCCGTGTTGGGCTCCCTGCTCGGCGGGAAGCCTGCTCCTCCCTCTCCCACTCCCCCTGCTTGTGTTCCCTCTCTCGCTGTGTCTCTCTGTCAAATAAATAAAATCTTAAAAAAAACACACACAAAAAAGAGGCATGATAGGATCTCAATTTAATTATGTGACCAAATAGTTTACAAAGATTAGAAGAGATTATAAGATATAGGAAATATTCTAACAAGAAAAAAGTTCAGAATGAGTTGTCATTTTTGGATATCTATTAAAACATTATCAAAAACTGATGGTCCCAGTAGTTTGGGGCTCATGAAATTGGTACTCTTGCACACGGCCAGTCATATTGCAGATGGCCCTGACGGTTTTAGAAAGCAGACAGCTGAGTCTTTCTTTGAACCTCATCATTGACTTTGTCAGTTGGATTCTGCCATAGGAAATTCAGACAGCATAGATACTTATCATAGTTTTATGTGTAATTGTGAAATATTGAATGCAATCAAAATGAGTAAGAATGGAGAGCAAACAAAATGATGTAAGAACACAGAGACTTGCATTAAGGTATAAAAAGCCTCATTCAAACATTAAAATTTTGCTTTTACTTTTTTAGTACATCATAACATTTAAGAGCAGCTTTAACTCACTGACCACAAGACTGCATCACTGTGAATCAGGAGATTAGAAAATGTTTAGTTTAGGGAAAGTATCACGTTTATGTCTTTAAATGTCTTTGGACTCCTTCCTGTTATAAATACTAAGTATGGTTTGGTCTTGAAAGTTAGCTTTCGAGAGTGATCCACAGCAGAGCAAGCGTTTTGTGGCTTCTGTAGATCAGGCACCTCCTAAGGTGGCTGAGAGTACAGCCTGTGGAGTTGTTAACTTTATACAGTTTATCCATGAAATTGTCATGGGGGCGAGTTCGTGGAGGTGGACCGATTCCCTGCTCCACTGTGTGCTTTGTCCAGCAGTCCTGCAGCATTTCCGTGTGTGTGTGTGTGTGTGTGTGTGTGTGTGTGATATACGCAGCTGGGGGTGCCTCCGAAGCCGTGTGTGTGTGTGTGTGTGTGTGTGTGTGTTATGAGATATGCAGCTGGGGTGCCTCCGAAGCCGTGTGTGTGTGTGTGTGATGCGATATGCAGCTGGGGGTGCCTCTGAAGCTGTGTGTGTGTGTGTGTGTGTGTGTGTGTGTGTGTGTGTTATGAGGTATGCAGCTGGGGGTGCCTCGGAAGCTGTGTGTGTGTGTTATGAGATACGCAGCTGGGGGTGCCTCGGAAGCCGTGTGTGTGTGTGTGTGTGTGTGTGTGTGTGTGTGTGTGATGCGATATGCACTAACCCCGCATGGCGGCCAGCAGTTTGAGGGAGATTGGAAATAAGCTCTTATAAACAAGTGTATAAATAGCTCAGAAGCGATGTTTTAAGTGGTTGAACTGTTCCACACTAATAGAGTTGATAAAATCGTTTTATCAATTTATTGGTGTTTTGTTTCTTCAAAATTATTCCATCCACCTCACAGATGGCAGACACTTTTCAAGGCACTAGGGGACATAGCAGTGAATAAAATTAAATTCCTGTTTGCATGGAACTTACATTCTGAGATTGATTTTCTGAGTTCCACGTTTTCTTTTGAAGTTCTTGTGTAACTGGTATTTCTTAAAACTCAAAATAAACACAACTTTAATTGTGTTAATTGTAAAAATTTTAGCCTGTGTTGGTGAAGCTGTTGTAGGGCATTTAATGCCAAGTATTTAAAACGTGCTGGGATAGAGGAGCGTCTTTTTAGCGCATACATTGTTGCAGAGAGTACAGTGTGTGGTGTCTGGTCCGATGCCCAGATCTAGTTGTGACAAAGTATCAGACAAACCCAGATTGAACATTCCAGAGCATAACTGGCCAGTGTCACTCAAGTCTGGTAGGGTCCTGAAAGGTAAGAATCTGTTACAGATTGGAGGTCAAGGGGACAATGAAATGCAGTGTGGATTCTGGACCATAAAAAGGACGTTAATGGGAAAATTGGCAAAATGTGCAAAGGTCTGTAATTAGGTAACGGTATCGTATCAGTCCTAGTTACCTGGTTTTGATTGTTGTCCGATGGTTGTGTGAGGTGTTCATAGAAGGGGAGGATGGGTAGGGGTGTCTGGGAACTCTGGAACTTTTCTGTAGTCTGACATTATTTCAGAACACAAAGATGAAAGATGGGAATTAGCTTCTTTATTATCTGAACTGTAAAGAGATGTTTAAGGTCCTGCGGTCCCCTGGGAAGGGAAAGGGTAGGAGAGCTCGCTCAGCCGGAGCCCAGACCCGCTGGGCGCCGCCCACGGCTTCGGCCGCCTCTCCGGGCGCTGGCGCAGGCGTGGCTCGCCGTCTGCGGGGCTCCGCCGCGCTGGAGCGGCTGCTCTGCGGAGGGACGCTCCTGTGTGCTTTCTCCCGCACAGCTCTCGTGCCTCGCTGGCAGAACTGCGTGTGGCGGTGAGTCTTCGGCTCCTGAGGAGTGTCCCTTCCAGATCCCGGAGGGCGTCGCCCGCCCTCCTGTGGCGCCTGGTTGGAGCGCCCCCCCCCGGAGGCCGCCCTGTGCCCGCAGCGCGGGGGGGTGCCAGGCTCCACGCGGCGCAGCGCGCCGCCCGGGGGCGTCCGCGGGGGGTTTTGTTAAGAAACGCAGCGGTGCTTGACGTCGGTGGGACACCGTGTGAACTGCTAGCTCCGGGTGGCTCCGTGGCCGTGTTAGAGCGTGCTGTGTTCCTCCGGAGGGTGTCCGGGGTAGCTTTAAAGTATGCCCATCAGTGATTTGATACCGCTCCCTCCCAGGGTGGGGCCCTGATTCCCCGTCCCTCCGTAGGGGCTGACTGAGCTCGGCGTGCAGGTGGCGGTGGGAGGGGCCAGGTGGCTCAGTCGGTGAAGCGTCTGCCTTCCGCTCAGGTCCTGATCCCGGGCTCCTGCGATCGAGCCCCACTCAGGGTCCCGGCTCCGCGGGGGGCCTGCTGCTCCCCGTCTGGGCACGCATGCGTGTTCGCGCGCTCTCTCTGACAAATAAATAAAATCTTAAAAAAAAAAAAGGGACGGCAGGTTCCTCCAGAGACAGGCTTGTGGATGCATCCTGACTTCCTCCTTGGTTTCTCTTTGGGAGCAGCTAGCCACTGTGTCTGAGGACATCATATAGCCTTGTGGGCTCCTGCTGACGGCTCAGACCCCTTGCCAGAGATCCTCTGGGAGCCTTGGAAAATCTGTGGTGATATCCCTTACTCGATCCTGGTGTCGCTCTTGTTTTTTTCCTAATTATTGGCTATGTTGACTTTGTGTTTTTGTTTAAAATAGTCTTTTAATACTAGTCATAGCAGCCGTTTAGTGTAGTCATGACTGTTTGGTGGTCGAGCTCTACGTGCTCCACCTGTATACACTGACTTGTCTTCAGAACGGCATTTTGAGGGGAGTACCGTTGTTGGCTCCCAGTTCATAAATGAGGAAACTGTGAGGCACAGTCACATTGAGGAACTCACCCCGGTCACACAGTAGGAAGTATGCGAGCTGGGATTTGAACCCAGCCCTTTTGGCTACAGAATCCATTCGATTAACCATAGTGTTGTGCGGCCTTTCACTTTTGGTTTCTTTTGTTTCTAACTTCACTGAGATGCAAAGGAAGTGAAATAAATTGCCCATACTAAAAGTGTACAGTTTGATCATTTTTGACATAATTGTGAAACCATCACATGGAATGACAAACACTTTCACCTCCCTAAAATTTCCTCCCGTGTCTTTTTAATCCATCCCTTTTCCATCCACATCCCCAGGCAACCACTGATTGATTGGCTTTCATTCATTGTAGAGTAGCTTGCATTTTCTAAACTTGTGTAAAAACAGACTCATGGAGCATGTAATATCTTTTGCCCAGCTTCACTCACTCAACATACAGATTGTGAGATTCGTCCAAAATCTCTGTATGCTGTGGTTTCAGCTGCTCATTCTTTGTTACTGCTGAGTAGTATCCAGTGTGTGCATGTACCACAATGTGTTGTTTCAGGGACCTGCTGGTGGATGTTTGGCTGGTACAAATGAAGTTTGTATGCTCGATTGTATGTGTTTGTTTTTCTCTTGGGGTGCCTAAGTTTAGTGTTGGGAATCTCCTGAAAATGGATGAAATGGATATAGACTGCACACCCCATGAGCGGTGTGCGGAAGAGCTCCCATGCTCTAGAGCCTTACTGACCTCGTAGGCAGGTGGTTTTTTCTTACAGCGTTCACCATACGAAGGGATGTGGAGTGCAGTGTGGCTCTGAGGACCAGTAATGTTGAGCATTGTCTCCTGTTATTGATCATTTGTGTGTCTTCTTTTGGGAAGTGTGGGTTCGCATGTTTTGCCCTTTTAAAAATTGGGTTGTCTTCTCAGTTTTGAATTGTAAGCATTCTGTATATAATCTGGATACAAGTTATTTGTCTGAAAGCATGCATTCCTACCTTGTTCCTGATCTCGGAGGGAAGCAGTGAGATCTTTCATCCTCCATATTACCTGTTGATTGTAGGGTTTTTGTAGATGTGCTTTATCAGTTTGAGGATTCCTAGTGTTTTGAGATGTTCTAAGACGTGGTTTTGAATTTTGTCACTTTTTTTTAATCTATTGAAATGACTCTAGTTTTTTTTACCTTTATGCCGTTAATATAGGAAATTACATTGATTTTTTTCCACCGTTAAACTAGCTTTGCATTCCTGGTCTAAACGCCACGTGGTCACTATGTATTATCATCTAAGTTGTGGACTTTACAGTTTTCTCTTATTATCCATTTACTTATTTATTTAAAGATTTTATTTATTTATTTATCAGAGGGAGAGAGCACCGGCAGGGGGAGCTGCAGGCAGAGCAGGCAGAGGGAGAAGCAGGCTCCCCGCTGAGCAAGGAGCCTGATGTGGGGCTCGATCCCAGGACCCTGGGATCATGACCTGAGCCGAAGGCAGACGCTTAACTGACTGAACCACCCAGGTGTCCCAGATTATTTATTTTTGATCTTCTGTTTTCATACAAGGATTTAAAATTCCACGTTTCCCTCTAAGCACTGCTGTAGCTGCATCTTGCAGATTCTGGTATGTTGTCATTTAGGTCAGGGTATGTTCTAATTTTCTTTGTGATTTCCTTGACCCATGAATTATTTGGAAGTATGTTGCTTAGTTTCCAGATGTTTGGAGTCTTCCTAGATACTTTATCATGACTAATTTATTTTCATTTTCCTTTTTTCTTTTTTTGAACGAGCGAGAGCAAGTGCATGCACATGATGGAGGGTGGGTGGGACAGAGGGAGAGGGAGAGAGAGAATCTCAAGCAGGCTCCATGCCCAGTGCAGAGCCTGACGTGGGCTCGAGCTCACAACCCTGAGATGATGACCTGAGCCAAAATCAAGAGTCGGATGCCTAACCAACTGAGACACCCAGGCACCTGGGACTAATTTCTAATTTAATTCTGTTATTGTCAAATAACATACTTTATATGATTTTGATCCTTTTAAATTTATTGACACTTGTTCTACAGCTCAGCATATGGTCTATCTTGGTGCACATAAATGCACTTGAGAAGAAAGTGTATTCTGCAGTTGTTGGAGATAGTGCTTTTTATGCGTCCATTAGATCAGTGTATTTGATAATATTGTTCAGACCTTCTCTATATTTTTTTTTCTTTTGTGTCCAGTTCTGTCAGTGCCTTGAAGGTGGGTGTTAACATCTGCTATAATTTCAGGATTGTCAATGTCTCCCTTCAGTTCTGTTCATTTTTGCTTCATATATTTTGGGCCTTGTCATTATACACATATACCTTTATTATGACTTCCTGATGAAGTGTGGCTTTTATCATTTTGAAATGATAAAATTTATTTCTGCTAATGCTCTATGTCTTGAAGTCTGTTTCTGATAGGAGATAGTCACTCTGGGCTCTTTACACTTACTGTGTACAGGGTATATTTTTTTGTATTTGTTTACTTTCACCTTGTCTGTATCTTTCTATGGAAATGTGTCCCTTGTGGGCAGCACATGATGAGGTCTTGCTGTTTTATCGCTTCTTTTTAAGTGGAGTGCTTAGACCACCAATATTTAATGTGATTATTTTTATGATGAAGGCTACCATGTTTTTTTCTGTTTGACCCAGCTTTTTTCTCTTTTTTCTGGGCTTCTCATTTTATTGCCTTCTTTTGGATAATTTGGATATTTAGTATTCAATTTAGATTTTTTTTTTTTTTTTAAAGATCTATTTATTTTCAGTGAGAGAGAGAGCGTGCACAGGTAGGAGGGGCAGAGGAAGAAGGAGAGAGTCTGAAGCGGATTCTACGCTGGGCGCAGAGTTCCACTCGGGGCTCTATCTCATGACCCTGCGATCATAACCTGAGCCAAAATCAAGAGTTGGCAGCTTAACTGACTGTGCCACCAGGTGCTTCCCCACCCCCTAGTTTTTTTTTTTTTTTTAAGATTATTTATTTTTAGAGAGAGCCAAGTATTCCATTTAGATTTACTCACTTCTTGACTACCTCTCTTTATATTATTGTTTAGTGATTGATCTAGGGCAAAGTTCCTCAACTTCAGCATTGTTGATATTTTGGACTCTTTAATTCTTTGTTTTGGGAGCTGTACTGTGCATTGCAGGATATTTACCCACTAGACGCCAATAGCACTCCCCCACTTTGACAACCAGAAATATTACTGGACGTTGTGAGGGGTCCCTTGGGGGGCAAAATCGGCCCTGGTTGAGAACTACTGTAGGGATTACAATATATATACCCCTCACTTCTTATAGAATATTTATAGTCTGTGGTCTCTTTGTACTTTGCAACCATATAGGTCCCTTTCACGCTTTGACCACGGACCTTAACGGTATAGCCGTCACAAGTGTTCCATGTACATCCCTGGAAAATCCCACTCTTCACAATCATTCATGCTTCAGCAAACTTAACAGGATTAAAAAGTCATTTATATTTACTCAGATATTTCTATTTCTTCAGTTCTTCCTTCATTTGTCAAGATCCATGTTTCCTTCTGGTATCATTTCTCTTCATCCTGAAGAACTTCTTTTAACATTTGCTTATAGACCAAGTCTGTTAATGACAGATTTTTTTCCCTCATCTGAGGAAGTCTTTATTTTGCCTTTGTGTCTAAAGGATATTTTCCTGGATATAGACACTTGAGTTGACAGCTCTCTTTTTGTAAGGAACTTTAAAAATGTTGTTCACTTTGTTCTGGCCTCTGTGGTTTCTGTTGAGAAATCTGCAGTCATGGGGATCTTTTGTCTGTATGTAATGGTTGTTTTTCTCTAGTTGCTTTCAAGACTCTTTATCTTATTTTTTAATTTTTAATCATAGTAAAAAATATTTAACATAAAATTTCTCTCTGTTCTTCAGATAGGATAATTTCTGTTGGCCTGTCTTCAAGTTTGCTGACTTTTTCTGCTGCCATTTTCATTCTGCTGTTGAGCCCATTGAGTTTTTATTTACATATATTGTATTCTTCATTCTGTAATTTCCACTTGTTCCTTTTTTAGTTATATGCTGAAAATTTCTATTTTTAAAATTTTACGTGTGTTTTCCTTTACCTTCTGGAGCATAGTTACACCAGATGCTTTCATGTCTTTGATAAATTCAGTATTTGGTCATCCGGGGGTTAGAATATGTTGTCTTTTGCCTTGAGAAATGGCCATATTTTCCTGATTTTTTTTTTTTTTCCTATCAAATGATTTTGGATTGTATCCTGGACATTGTGATTACGTTTTGTAGACTCTGGGTCCTGTATCATCCTCTGGAAAATATTGAATCTCTGTAAATTCAGACTGAAAGTTGTTTCACCTTCTGTGGGTAGTGGCTCATACATCACTGCAATTCTTTTTTTTTTTTTTTTTAAGATTTTATTTATTTGATAGAGAATGACACAGCGAGAGAGGGAACACAAGCAGGGGGAAGTGGGAGAGGGAGAGGCAGGCTTCCCGTGGAACAGGGAGCCCGATGCGGGGCTCGATCCCAGGACCCTGGGATCATGACCTGAGCTGAAGGCAGACGCTTAACTGACTGAGCCACCCAGGCGCCCCTTTCACTGCAATTCTTGAAGCTAGGCTGGGACTCTTCCATACATGAGTATCTCAGAGGTAAAGCCTTTGTTCATACACAAAATGAGATTTTCCTTGCTCTTCAGCTCCGCCAGACCCCTTTCCTTGGTGCACCTGGCCAGAAAGATGGAGTTTTTACTAGAGGGTTATGCATCCACATGGTCACCATACCAGTGTGGATCCCTGACTGGGGTCTGTCCTCAGGGTAAAGCCATAGGGGAAAAAAAAAATGGGGCAACTCATCCAGCACGGTTGCTTCTTCAAGTTTTCCTCCCTCTACAGCTCAGCTACTTTTGTGTACTTTTTAGAATCATCAGGTAGTTGTTTTTTGGTGCTTTGTCTAGAGTTTTTGGCTAGAATCAGTTAAAGTGCGATGGGTTGTTACCCTGCCGAGACAGAACTAGAACGTCTGTCCTTTTATTACTTTTTGATAAGGGACGATTTAGAAGTATGGTTTGGGGTTTATTTTTATTCCCAGGAAGTTATAGTTAAGGGTGCATCCTTAAAATGACTGAAGAGCACGCTTTTACTGATAAAAGATGTCGTCTATCACAATTTTTTAATTTTTTGAATCAAAAACTTTTGTGTAAAGTAAATGAAGAAAAAATAGTTGGAAACTTGAAGACAGTTGAGTTAAACCAGAGTCATAGTAGGATACTCAAAATACTTTTCTCAGTATTTTAGATTAAATACAGGATTTAAGGGCGTCTGCCTTCGGCTCAGGTCACGATCCCGGGGTCCTGGGATCGAGCCCCGCATTGGGCTCCCTGCTCCGCGGGGGGCCTGCTTCTCCCTCTCCTGCTCCCCCTGCTCGTGTTCCTGCTCTCACTGTGTCTCTCTCTGTCAAATAAATAAATAAAATCTTCAAAAAAAATACAGGATTTAAGTAACGAAATTAATTTCCTCAGTATGCTTCATTTAATGGCTAATTGCCTACCAGTAAGTTTATTCCCATTCTTTCCAAATGTATTATAAAGCACTTTTTAAAAATGAAATCAAAACTACAACCAGAAAACCTGGCCATATAGAAAATCTCAAGTTCTCTGCAAAACGTGGCTCTGTGCACCCTGGACTACTGGGAAGTCAGAAGTTGAGGTGTTTTTTTTCTTTTGATCCCTGCAGTCACGGAGTTTTACCAGCTTGTGTGCTGGGCCTGCTGAGGGCCTCTCACAGCAGGTATACCACACAGGTCGTGGAGGCCGACTGGCTTCACTTCTCAGAGTCTATTCCTTTTGCGTCTCCTCCTGGTTTATAGGCTCATCGAATTGAACAGCCATTTGTGTGAGTAGATTGGTAGCAGGCGACAGCATGATGCACCTAAAAGCACATACCCTCCTCCTGGCTCAGTGCTCTTTGCCCACCTTGTACCCATGGCTGCTTTAGGCAGAGTCTCAGAGTGAATTTATTTTCACTGTAGTTTGGAGATGAAGGGAAGAGTCAAGACAGGAGTGGGAATGCTTGGAGATCACTTGAACTTTACTTCATTTGAAGTTTTGAGGGCTCCCAGGAAATCCCCGCTGATTGTGGTTTTTAAGAAAATTATTTAGGTTTTGACTTATCAATTGTGAAGTTTATTGATTTGGATAATCGGGGGAGGGTTATTAAAGGACACCAGCCAAATTCTAAAACAGAATCAGGGTGCCTGGGTGGCTCATTCAGTCAAGCATCTGGCTCTTAATTTCAGCTCAAGTCATGATCCCGGAGTCCTGGGATTAAGCCTCACGTCGGGCTCCACGCTGGGTGTGAAGCCTGCTTAACATTCTCTCTTTCCTTCTCCCTCTGTCCCTCCTCCTCCTCCTCCAAAAATAAATAAATAAATAAATAAATAAATAAATAAATAAATAAATAAATAAAAATAAAAAATAAAAAAAAAA
>NW_027397105.1:174876-180134 GCF_003265705.2 Callorhinus ursinus | reverse complement strand
AAATATAAATAAATATAAATAAATATAAATAAATAAATAATAAATAAAAAAAATAAGCCTAAAGAAAAATTAGTTATAGATCCTACCAGGGTTAATATTTTAGTGTATATTCTCCCAGTGTCTCAACAGATAGACAGGGGCACCTGGCTGGCTCATTCAGTGGAGCATGTCGAGCATGTGATTCTTGGCCTTGGAGTCATGAGTTTGAGCCCCATGTTGAGTGTAGAGATTACTTAAAAAAAAAAGAAGACCGATAGTCTATTTATGGCCATACCACCCTGAATGTCCTCAGTCTTGTCTGATCTTAGAAGCTAAACAGGGTTGGATCTGGTTACTGTTTGGATGGGAGACAGACACAAAGCTTTGTGATTTTGTGTGTGTGTGTGTGTGTGTGTATACATAATCATACACATATATATATACACACAGAGCTCAAAAAAATGAGATCATTTAATACATGTATTTTTAGCCTTTCTAAATAATTTTAATTGATGCAAAATTTTCCAGTGTGAAAATTTTGAAAAAATTTTTGAAAAAATCTTAAAGATTTTTGTTCCAGTTTTTTGTTATTAAAAATAATACTATCTTGAGGGGATGGGTTAGCCTGGTGATGGGTATTAAAGAGGGCATGTTCTGCGTGGAGCACAGGGTGTTATACACAAACAATGAATCATGGAACACTACATCAAAAACTAGTGATGTAATGTATGGTGATTAGCATAACATAAAAAAATTAAAGAAAAAAGATAATGAAAGGATCAAGTAAAAAAATAATACTATCTTGACTGTCTTAGTATACATATTTCTCTGTATTTGCTCAGTTATTAGGGTAATAATCTCATGTATAATTGGTGTGTAAGAGGTTATGTACTTTTTAGGAATCTTTGAGAGACAAAAAATATATTCTAGTTTTGTGTTTGTAGTTACTGGTAAGGTTTAATGAACATTTTTAGTTAACTTTGTGAATTACCATTCATAGCTGTTGCCCATTTTCCAATTGGTTATCCATGTTTTCATGTTTATTTATAAGATCTTTTCATTGGAATATAAACTCTTTGTCCTATATTCAAAATATTTTCCCCCAATTTATTTGATTTACATCTTTTTTTTTTTTTTTTTTTTTAAGAGAGAGGGGGTTAGGGAAGGGGATGGGGGAGAGGGAGAGAGAGACTCTTAAGCAGACTCCAGGCCGATGCGGGGCTTGATCTCACAACCCTGAGATCGTGACCTGAGCTGAAATCAAGACTCGGACGCTCAACCGACTGAGCTACACAGGTGCCCCTTGACTTACATCTTTAGTAGTTTACTTCTCTTACTTACCACCCTTTGCAAAACTTGAACATTTTTCTGAAGTCAGATGCTGCCCAGAATGCTTAATTGCCATTTTTGATGGCTGCATGATATTTCTTTGAGTTGAGGGTACCAGAATTTACTCTATTAGCCTAAAATTTTAGGGATCCTCAAGCAGACTTAAGTGTGTCATTGGTGCTTTGTTTTCAGTGTCTCTCTTTCCTTAACCAGATGCTAACCCTGAGGTGACAAGGACGATGCTCCGTTGGATCTACACGGATGAGCTGGAGTTCAGAGAGGATGACGTGTTCCTGACTGAGCTGATGAAGCTGGCGAATCGGTTTCAGCTACAGCTCCTCAGGGAGAGGCAAGTCCCAGCACATCTATTCAGGCACCTCACATGGTGGTGGCTGAGCTTTAATTGTGCCAGGCTCTGGGAAAACAGCTTCTTCTGCTAATGTAAATAACTTCTGCAAGGTTTTTTTTTTAAAGGCAGTAGTGGGGAGAGAATTTTATCTCCCTTGCTTTGTGTTAATTTGTAAGCTAAATTTTGCCAAAGCTTTTAGGTATTCTCTTTTCTTTCACTGATTTTTTTTTTTAAAACCTGGGATTACATAATTGTGTGAGCTGATAAACTGAATATGAACTAATTCAGATTATAGTGTCCAGACCCTCAGCTTACCCTCCGGTACCACTTCTTGTGATATTTATTCTACTTTGTGATGGGATATATGTACTTGGGGAAGTCCTTGGTCATATTCTTTTTGTTAGAAACTCATTAATGCCTGAATTAATACACAAGAGTGTACAGCTCAGTAAGTTTCATAGACAGTGTTTATGAAACAAGCTCTTACTGTATTTGTTACCGCTTTTTAGGTTCCCAAGGAGATCGCCTTTTGTTTTTTTTATATTGCATTTTCTCTGTTGCTCTCCCAAGTCAGCCTTCCAGAGCAACAGAAGACAAAATGTCACCCCTGTGATGTCATGCAAAATGCCCTCTGGTTTCTGTTGGGGATGTGGCCCTTGGTGGTCATTTTGGTTGGTGGAATGTCTTTTACATCATTTAGTGATCTTTTGTATCTATCCCCTTGGGTGCTGCAGGAGTGGCTTTTCTCCTGGGTGAGTGAAGGGATGGTTTCCACCATCAAGAGGTACTCCCCCTGTTGTGTTGCCCTCAGAGAGCCTAGAGCTGTTTGCTCCTTCCACCACGGGACTAGTGTTTACCGGGCCGCCATGCCCCACGTGAATGAGTTACTCAGGTTCCTCCTAATGCTCTATGATTGACGTCAGCTTGAGTGCATTTTAATATCTAAATCCAATAACAACAACAACAACAACAACAAAACCCAAACAGGTTTAAGGTAGGCACATATGGTATTCAGTTAGCAAAGCTAACTTGACCGTGGAGGCCTTGCTGTGAACTCTGGTTTGTTTGGGTGAGTGTTTGAACCATCTGAGTGAATTGAAAATGATTTTAATTAGATTGAATATGATTTGTATCTTTTCTTTTTCCAGATTTACTGAGCTTTTTTCCATTGACCTTGTCAAACTCGCCTGTAAATTAAATTGCTTTGATAAAAATGCCTTGGGGTTGGAGTAGTTTAGGTAATTGTAATTTGTGTAATGGATTCTTTAATTAAAATGTTTGTTTATTGACTGGTTAGGCTTCTTAGTCATCAACATTACCAGATGCTCAATTTTGTACCGTTGGATGTGGGCATTAAGTTGTTATCTCTTGCTGTGGCACTGGAAGACACGGGGTGGGCGGAGGTCAAATGTCGGCTTTTAAAAGGTCGCAGAGTGCCCACTGCTGTGCGCAGGCGGAATCACACATCTGAGGTAGTAAGTGAAGGGTTGTCACAAATGTGTGCAGGTCAGTATGAAGTAGGTGTCGCTCATGTTTGTCATGTCGGGATCGCGGAGGTTTGGGATTGCTATCACCAGTTTGATGAAAAGGAAGTTTTTTTGCTAAGTGTTATCAGAAAGATATTTTTTTAAAAGAATTAGTAGTAAATGCTAAAAATTGATAGTTGCTATAATAGTTGTTTTCCTGATTATAAAATACAAGCTCAGCATATGTCATTTGGAAAATATAGAATAATATAGAGAGAAAACCCTAAGTTATCTGTAATTCAGCCACTGTTAACGTTTTGTTGTCTCTCCTGTCAGTACCTTTTCCACGCCTCCTGTTCATGCACATGGGAGTGTTACTGAAACTAGACAGGAGTTCGTGAGATGCTTAAAACAGCCTTGATTTTGTACTTTGAAAATTGTTTTTGTACATCTGTATCCTTTTAGTGCTCTAAAAATAAAAACATGTATGAACAACAAAATTCCTTCAGAGGAAAGTTGGTCTGTCCTGCTACTGTTGGAAGAGAAGATAAGAACTAAGAATCTGAATTTTTAAATAAGATGACATGGTCTTCTATGTAAATGTAAATTTATGTTACGTAAGCCATGTTGGTTACTAGTTACACGGTTTTTGAATAGTGAATGGCATTTTGGGGACCCCAGGGTGAGGTGGCAATGAAGTTTTCTTCCGGTTGAAACAAAACGTCTGCCTTCGGGAAACACATTTGAGTATCTTGGTACGAATGTCATTTGGCAGCAGAAAGGAGAAGGGGATTTGTCTGTCAAAGTGCTTTGCAAAGGCCTCTGCAAACAGGAGTCAGTAGTCCTTGCGGTAGGACGTTAGGATGGCAGTACCTGGGTATTTGTCATTGTAAAATCGAGAAGTGTCATGCATGTAAGCAGAGGACTTTTCTCCTGGAACGCTCTGATTTCATAGCCAGGTCAGGATCAGTTGGTGGAACATTGCTCAGAAATAAACACTGTTGCTCATTCCAGTAACTTAGATACTGTAACAGTGTGATTGATAAGTGCCCTGTGGGGGATGCTTCCTTACACCACCTCACCTGTGGTACTTAGAAACAGAGAACTTAAGCATCCGCCTTGGCATAGAATGGGTGCCTGTGCTGGATGGAGAAGGGGTGGCAAGATTGTTCTCTTCCCCCCCTGGTCTCATTGGGGAGCTTTGTTCCTCATTCTTCTCAGGTCTTTGTTACGACTTCCCTCCTTCCTTCCCCATATCCCTCCCACGTGCATGGCCTTTTCCACGTCACCTGCGAAAACTGAGAATTATCTGCTAGTCAGTCATTTTTCACTGTAGTATGAAACCAGTCCGTGTTGGTTATAAACTCTGCTGCTGCCTTGAGAAGGCCCTCAAACTGATGAGCACACCAGTTATGTACCATAGACTCTGCAGGGTTCACTTAGCTTCCTTTATCTGACCCTCTGAGCTAGAGCAGTGTCCTTACTGTACGGAGCAGGAGACAAGGGGCACTGGGAGTTCAGTGGATCTCCATTCAGGTCTTTCTTACCTCACAGTGCAGTGCTCTCAGTGCTGTTCCGCCCTTGTGATCAGAAAAGGGTTTCTGTGGGAGCTGCAGGACAGATGAAGCTGCGGTAGGCTGCCAGGCCTCTGTGATGTCCTTGGAGGTGACCCTCATTTGGAGGGAGATGTGCAGGCAAGGGGGTGGAAGGACTGTGCCGCTGGCCTCCTTCCCGCCAGTCCCAGTTCTGCAGAGGCTCCCTGCGGCCTGCGGGAGTTTGGAGTCAGCTTCCTGGTGTTGCATCTCCTAGGCCAGGGTGTGTATTGGCTTTGTGCCAACGGGAGCCTGATGGCCTGTGTGACATACTGGGTGCTTTCTTATTAGTGAATGTGAGGGTCTTGTAGTGGTGTTGCTTGTTAGCAGCCTATTCAGACATCCATGGAGCCAGTTTTTCTGTCTTGATATGCTCTATAAATGAAGTTATGGACATAAGTATTATACACTGGGTTACTGTGGGTCTACTGTGTGTACTTTGTGTACTATGTGTATACTGTGTGTATACTATGCGTACTGTGTGTACACTGTGTGTACTGTGTGTATACTGTGTGTATACTGTGGTGTACTGTGTGTATACTG
>NW_027397105.1:156704-174866 GCF_003265705.2 Callorhinus ursinus | reverse complement strand
GTGAGTGTACTGTGTGTATACTGTGGTGTACTGTGTGTATACTGTGTCCCTTTGTTCCAAGTGCACTGGGTGTATACTGTGGGTTCACTGGGTGTACTCTGTGTACTCTGTGTGTACTGTGTATATACTGCAGGTGTACTCTGGGTGTACTGTGTGTATACTGTGGGTTCACTGTGTGTAATCTGTGGGTATAATGGGTGAAACTCAGTTGTCTCTCCATTTTCTAGTGGGCTTTTAAATGTCAGCTTTAAAATTAATTCACATACCATACAGTTCACTTTTGGGAGAACTTTTCGGAGATGTTGATTTATTGAGGCATACATAGAGCCTCCTGTTTGAAGCTAATTTGAAGCCTCACTGGTAGCATAACAGAGCTGTGCTCCTGGGAACTGCACACATGTCCTGTACAGTTATATATGAAAGGAGTGAATTTACCTATTATGTCTTTGAATTTGCAGGTGCCTGTGTATGATTAGTGAGTTTCATTGAATTACTTATAAGTCAGTTGGGGGGGTTATGCTTATCATGTTTATTTAGAGGTTATTTTGATTCTGACCAGAATGGTCAATGTGGTATAATGCAATTCTTGTACTTTTAAAATGTGGTAGCTCAGCTGTCAATCATTCCTAACTCCTCTGCTTATCTTGGACGTTAGTGTTATTGGACATAGTACTGCCAGTATACCAGTCACAGCTTTGATTTGTTTGTTTATGAATCTGTTTGTCCTAATGATGCTATTCATCATTAATATTCTCTTGCAGATGTGAGAAGAGTGTTATGTCTCTGGTGAACGTCAGGAACTGTATTCGCTTCTATCAGACCGCGGAGGAGCTGAGTGCCAGCACGCTGATGAACTATTGTGCAGAAATTATTGCCAGTCATTGGGTGAGTGAGAGATTGAGGGGTGTGCACAGAGCACCCTCACAGCAAGCCGGAGACCTGGGCTCGGGCCTGCTTCTGTGGAAAGTTACCTCTCTGGCTCCTACTCGGTTAGATGCCATGTGAGATTCTTCTGGGCTCTAAAAGTCTCATTCTGATTTGAGAGTAGAGAGGCAGAAGTTAGTTCAGGTTAAGAAACAGGCTTGGAACAAAGGGACATCTGCCTGCTCCCTCTGTCTGCAGAAGCTGCCCGCAGGCCTGGGGGCATCTCTGTGCTCTCCAGCACCTGGAGAGCAGCATCTTTAAGTTTCGATTTGCTCTTCTTCGGAAGTGTTCGTCATAAAGAACAGTTTTTGCATTTCTTTGTTGTCTTTGCATTTTTTAAAAAATCATGTCTAGTGCTATGTTTTATAAGCTAGTTCCTGCAAATTGTTTTGTACTTAACAACATTGTGTGAAAAGGTGTCTAAAATAATTGGATTGTAAAGAATTGAAACAGGAGTGGCATTCTTTCTGCTAAGATAGAAATTTAGATTTGCAGTAGTGGAGACCACCTGTGACTGGGGGGGGGACTCACCTCTGGAAATTGCGATTAACTCCGCAGCTGCCATCTTTGTAGGGGGTAAGGACCCTATTTCCCCACCCCCTGGAGGGCTTCTTGTGGTGTCCTGGGTGGGTGTCAGTGTTGCTGTCCCACGTCTGAAAGGCACAGTGGGGTTGTGGTGGACGGTTCCGGCTCTGGTTCCTGGCTCAGCCTTTTACTCCGTTCCTGGCTCAGCCTTTTACTCCCTGTGTGAACCCGGGCAGGAGTTACTGAGCCCCTTTGTACTTTACCTTCTTCGTGTGCGAACTAGAGATGGGGAATGCCAAGCCCTTTAAAGTAGGGCCAGACACATTCTGAGGGCTTCTTCGTGAGTGTCTGTTGTTGTTACTGTTGGTGTGTTGGGTCGGCTCTGCTTTTCACTGTCCTTCGGTCCTCAGGACGACCTGCGGAAGGAAGACTTCAGTAGCATGAGTGCCCAGCTGTTGTACAAAATGATCAAATCCAAGACCGAGTACCCGTTACACAAGGCGATCAAAGTAGAGAGAGAGGATGTGGTCTTCCTCTATCTAATTGAGATGGACTCACAGGTACTGTCGCTGCTTTTTCCCAAAAGCATACATTGCTTGTTTTTTTCTAAAATGCCCCTCACTCCCTCTGAGCCATCACCAGCACGGTCTCTGATGTACGCGCATCTACGCGTGCTTCGTTCAGGGCCGTCTGAGCTTTTCCTCTTACGCTCCTCAAAACCCTTCCGGCCTCTGCCCATTCCCAAAGCCGCTTCCAGCGTGTGTAGATCATGTTGGAGCAGTACCCGACTTCCAGGTACCAAAACGTACTTTAGTTTTCTTTTGCTGTTGTAAGGAATTGTCACAAACCTAGTGGCTAACAACAACACAGATGTATTATCTTACGGTGTTGTCGGTGGGAAGTCTAGTGCAGGCCTCACCCATCTGTAGTTCAGGTGTTGGCAGGCTGTCTTCCTCTCTGGAGACTGTAGGAGAGAATCCATTTCCTGATCGTTTGGGGTACTGGCAGAATTTACTTCCTTGTGGTTATAGGACCAGCATCCCCGTTTTCTTGCTGGTTCTCGGCTGGGAGCTCTTCTTGGCCTCTGGAGGCCACCACATTCCTCCTCCTGAGCCAGGGACGGTGCATCAAGTGCTTGTGTCACACCTCCCTGACCTGCTCTTCTGCCTCCCTCTTTCCCTTCTAAGGACACATTTGGTTAGATGGGTCCCTCCTGGTTAATCCAGGATGCCTTCCCTCAAGGTCCTTAACCTTAATGACATCTGCAAAGTCCCTTTGGTTGGGGTTGGTGGCACAGGTTCTGGGGGCTAGGACATAGATACCTTTAGGGGCTGTTACTCTGCTGACTTCACTGCCCTGTGAAGAAACGCAGTTGCTCTTGACAGGTGGGAGCATAGTGTGCTTTATCCTGGGCATCCAGCTTCCAGGGAGACATCACGCTGTGCGGGGAATTCGATGTGAAGCCACAGTCTTTTATGAAAAAGTGAGCCTCTTCCCGTCAGGCTCTGACCCTCAGCCTTGGCCTTTGTGCTCCTACAGCACTGTCTGCATCTCCCTCTTGGTCCGGTATCGTCCTCCATGGTGTCTGTGTCTGCTCTGCGATCCCCATTAATTCTTTGTTCCCTGGGAGGCAGGTGCCTTGAGGAGGCCCGAGAGAAGTTTGTGAATTCATTGGGATTTGGAGACTATATAGTGTTATAGCACTAAAATTTGGTATTTATATAAAAAGATGATATGTTAAAGTCCAACTGGGAGAGATTAAAATCAGTTGTATTCTCTACTGGCTGGTTACTAATTTACAAATTTATCTGTGCAGCTCCCTGGGAAGCTGAATGAAGTGGATCATAATGGAGACCTTGCTTTAGATCTAGCCCTGTCACGACGACTGGAGAGTATTGCCACCACTCTGGTTAGCCACAAGGCTGACGTGGACATGGTTGACAAGAATGGCTGGAGCTTGTTACATAAAGGAATCCAAAGAGGTAGGGAGAAGTATTCTACTTTGTGTTTCTCTCTGCGAGCAATTTTACTTTAATCCAGGTAAGTTTTGAAGATTCTCTGACCTTGTTGCACACATTGTGAAAAGCTTTTTCAGTCTGCACGTGATGTAGGATCTGTGATCGGAGGGAGGAGGAGCCAGGGCCTGTGCCCTGTTTCTTAGGCTCTTGTGGGTTCAGCAGTGCCCACAGAGGAAGGACCAGGGAGAGGGTACCTCCAGGAGGACCTTGGACTGGTAAGCCGTTGACATGCGTCACTTTCTCGAGGACTTGTGCCAGGAGGACTTTACTTGTATCGGGGATTATGAAAGAGGGAAAGGATCAAAACCATGCACATTTAAAAAAACTCTTGGATTCAGAATTTTCACTTGTACAGGTTAGACTTCTGTCATGGCAGAGTGATGAAGTTTCATTTTGTTCTAGGAAGGTTATTTGAGATTGTAGCTATATTTTGAGTATGTTATTCATAGTGGGAAAAATATGGAAGTGATAGAATTAAGATCAGAACATTTTAATCTTAATTAACTTTTCAAGGGAAAAAAATACTAGTTTTTTTTGTGTCATGTTTCCCGTGGCCTTATTAATTCTTGAGTCCCAGATGGATCCTGCTCACCTCTCCTTCGCAGTAGTTGTATCCGACAGAGTGAGAAGCTGTCCAGAGGCAGACTTCCATCATGTGGTGACAGCTTTCACAGCTGCCAAAATCTTCATTTTGTAGATGACCCGGCTGAAGTACTTGGCCAAGGCCACTTTGTTTACACGCGGACAACAAAGACAGAATGTACTGATTTCCACATGTCTGAGTCCTGTGCATTCACCCTTCCAGTCATGCAACCATCATTATTATGCTCTATTATGCTATTATTGTGCTGTTATACTATCATTCCTGTACTGTCATTATTTATATATATATCCTATTAAAATTCACGAGTTGCTCTTAGTTGGTGGAATGTTGTTACTTCAAATATGGTCCTGTTGCAGCCGTGGGTTTGCTCTTTTTGGGCAAAGGTTTTAATATAAATAACCCTCAAAGCCATGTGTTAGAGTGTTAAGCTTGCTGGCTGGTGGAGAGGAAAATGTTGCTCATCGTCGGGAAGGAACTCCTTGGAGTATGTCAGTGTCGAGAGCAGATGCATTTCCCAGGCTTCACTCTGCACTGTGCAGAGCCGTTGGGTACTTAGCGCGCTGGGTGTGCGTGTGTGTAGTGGGGAAGGTTCCCACCACATGGGGAATTATTTTTCCCATACTGTGTGGTGTCTGAAATGTTTGTTTTGGAAACAAATGCACTTGTTACTTAAAAAAAAAAGTCTCAGAGTTCTATTTCTTTCCTCTTAGGGAGTTAAGTTCTTATGTGTGATGGAACAGCATCTTTGACGAGTCATTAAATATTTTGGTGATTGCTTAGTTACGAGAGTTGCCAAGAATTGGCGATGCATCTTTGATGCTTACTTTCAGGCGCTTTAATCTTCTACTCTGAATTGATCCATTGCCTGCGAGCCTGTGCATACCAGTGCCGGGTACCATCGTCTTGATGGCTGCCAGCTCTGGAGAGGGGGGCGCGGTGTGGGGGACTGAGCACTGGCAGTGGAGCTAGGGTGTGCCGGGGTTGGAATCCTGGCTCAGGCACCTACTCAGGGGCCTTGGTCCCGTCACTTAGTCACCACTGGGTCTCCTTTTCCTCTTGTGCAGAGCGGGAGTCCTGAGTCCTTACTGCTTCCCAGTGTTCGCAGCACACACAGCACGGTGACTGCCAGGTGGTAGGGCAGCCCCTGCCACCGTGCCACCACCAGCTCCAGTTCCCATAGGGGTTCTTTCACTCTTCTTCAGCTTGAGCCGTCAGTCTGTGGACCTTCCCAAGTGATTAAATTGAGTCATGTACTTAATTTTAACTGTCGAACTTACTTGAAGTTCGTTGTAATTTGAGCAAAGATCTTTCTTATGTGAGATGTGGGCCTGGTTCTGGGCTCCCATTAGAATCTGTACCAGTCAGTTCCGTGAAGAATGACATGGGCAGCTAGCGTCTGTGGATGACTCCACAGGAGGCAGACAAGTGGCCAGAGGTCTGGGCAAGAAGGTGACTCCTTGCTGTTTACAAATACCTGGTGATCAGCATTGGCCTTGTCATAATCACTGCAGTAGTTCTGCTCCCTGCTTGTAGTCTGTTCATAGACGGTGCCACCACCTGGGGCAGCACGGGGCTGGCTGTGTTCATGGTGCACGTCACTGGGTTCCCTGAACACAGCCCTGCT
Source organism: Callorhinus ursinus (assembly GCF_003265705.2). Lineage (NCBI taxonomy): Eukaryota > Metazoa > Chordata > Mammalia > Carnivora > Otariidae > Callorhinus > Callorhinus ursinus. Next base: position 169,171 of record NW_027397105.1, on the reverse strand, counting down.
CCAGAAGCTGCACTCAAGGAAAAGTCACGTGTAGAGTTTAGGTTTGATGTTGTTGTTGTTAGGGATATGTTGATGTGGACAAGTCATTACCGTGATGCCTCATTTACCTGGTAGTGCCGCCGAATGAGGTGGCATGGAGTAACTGACTTTTAAGCAAGAAATGGTTTTTATTGTAATCGTTTTTGATGGAAATCTAAGATGTGTTAGAAGTTTTATTACTGACAGAAACTTTATAAATGGTGCTTTTGGTGTTTTCCATTCTCTCCCTTTGTTCTGCTCTTTGATGTCCATTGTCTTTTCCCTCTAGATTGCGTACCCATAGGCTTTCTTTTAATGTTAACATGTCCCCAATTTTCAATTTCCCGTAATTCCTAAATAACTTTTTGTGTGGGGTGCATGTATTTATGTGCATATATATGTATAAGTAAAGAAAAAATCTTCGGCTTTTACTAATCCAAGTAAATCTAATCTAAAAGCTGTAACTCTTTCCAGAGGGCTTAAGATAGAAAGTCTTTTTTTTACTGTCCCTCTTCCATCCCAGTCCAGCCGTCGGTCAGTTGTCCTGTAACTTGTGTCTGTGGGCAGTCGTGCCTGGTTCATCTTCTCTAGGTGCGGTGTATTTTAAGGTTTTCATCAAGCCGTCTTGTTTTAGCTTTACTGTGTTTCTCTCTTAGTTGGAATATGTGCTGAGCTTAAAGGTGTGAAACTATACCCCACCTCTCCCCCACCATTGTGTACATCAGTCTTTTCATTTTAAGGCCCTTTATCCCAACAATCCTGAATTTTCTTTTCACTTCCAGAGTGTAAGTTGCTTTCTCTGGGATGTTGTATTCTGTTGCGAATGTTTGTGCTTATTCTCTTTTAGGCCGAATCTCTGTTGTTCCTACCTCACCGTGTATATGTATATGAATAACAAAGCCCCGACCCAGCCTAGCCCCCATTGTGCATATTACCTGTTTCTTTCAGAGCTCTACCAATATCTTGTTGTAAAGAAATCTGATTTTTGGTCCTTTGCTTGTGATGTTGGTAAAGATTGCACTTTCCCCCAGGCCCCAGGAAAAAACCCGGGGCTAAAGAAGGGGCTGGTTAGAGAAATCTGAAGTTGCCTAAAGTCATAATTGATTGGAATCAAAGCTAGTCTGTTGAAGTAGGATCTCATAGCCTTGACCAATCTGTTTTCTTCCCAAACATCTCCCTGGTACCTGTTTTATATAAGACAGTGGCAGGTACAAAGAAAAATCAGAAATGGATCAGTCAGCATCTAAGTGGGCTGTGGCAGCCTGAGCACCTCCATGCCAGAGCTGACATTCTCTGGCAAGATGGCCCCTTGGAAGAAAGTACAGAGCCCCGTGTTAGGCTCTGTGCTCAGTGGGGAGTCTACTTGAGGATTCTCTCTCCCTCTCCTTCTTGAGAGCCCCTTCCCCTGCTCGCGCGTGCGCGCTCTCTCTCTCTCTCTAAAATAGATAAATAGAATCTTTAAAAAAAAAAATGAGCATAGGAATACAGATAACAGACTTGAGAACTTTGCCACTCCTGAAAATCCTAAGCCCTACTCTAGATGTTGAGGCTGCAGAAGTATAATTAAAGATGAATGATATTGCAAGATATAAAAGAAAACTTCTCATAAGTGACTTTGAAAGGAGAAAATCATCATTTGGAGGTTGGGATTCAAAGGAGCATACATCTATACATGGCACTAACAATTAGGAATAGATGAACATGTCTGGATGCAAAGACAAAAACAGATCAGCTGTGGAAAGAATACCATTTTCTATGATCTATATAGCAAAGAAGTTCTGCGGCACCTTCGACAACCTGGCCCATCCCAAGACTGCACACACGCATGAGACGTAGGAAGTCCACTGAGCAGCAGTGGCTCTGCCTTTGGGGGATCTTCCAGCTGAAGAAGGGTGTGGTTTGCAAGAAATTGATCCTGTAGACCTTGGTGAAGTGGAGACAGAATCTACAGAAAGTAGCTCTGAATCTCAGGTGTACCTTTGGGACCTACTTAGGGAAGTGCTGTGTCCCACCCGCCAGAGTTACACCTGGCCTGGGAGGGGAAGGAGGTTTGCTCTGAAGACTTCCCTGCAGTGAGCTCATCGGTGCTACTTGGAGGTGCCCAGAAGAAACCATTGCTTCCCCTCCAGCTAGACAGAATGCCTCAAAGCAAGCATCGTGCATTTGTAACTGGGTGATTGCTTTGTTAGTAGTTCATTATCTTATGATGCATTGCTATTCTTGCCTTCTTTTCTTTTTTTTTTTTTTAAGGTTTTATTTATTAGAGAGAAAGCACAAGCGGGGAGGGTGGGGAGGGGTAGAAGGAGAGGCAGACTCTCCTCTAAGCTGGGAGCCCAATACTTTTTTTTATGTATAGTGAGTGTTTTTGTGTACTTTAAGTTGTACATGGAATTAAATCCAAGGAAGATTGAATTTTAAGTAATCTTACAGCAAATTTATTTGCTCAATCCCTATCATCCTCCAGGTTAACTTGACAAGCACACTTTAACTGCTTGGCCACAAGTATTTTTGAGATGAAATTGTCAGATTGCTTGGTTCTGAATTTAGCCATGTTTTTACAGAACTGTACACCTTTAGTATCTTTATGTAAACTTAATTCTTGGCCTTTTGTCAGGATGTCAAGGTCGGTTCTGTGTTTCCTCATACAGAGCACTGTGAATAGTCAAAGACAGCAGTTTGAGCTGTCGAACTTACTGGATTTTATGTAAGTTATTCAGAATTAATTTGGTATTTTTAAGTAGTCCCAGACAGACTCTTGTACCTGTATAAATGCTCCAAGAGTTACGGCAGTGGAGGGGACTTAGGAGGAAGCTTTGTTTTGACAACCACTTAATTTACCATGTGGAGTTTTTGTAAAGAATAATGTGTACAGATGCTTGGTTCAAATATTCAGTTGAAAACTTCTTGTTGAGACTGTTAATGTTTGTATGTAATAGATTGAGAACACTTAATCACAATAAATCAGACAGGGTCATACTTTGAGCAGGAACCTGTATGTAAGTATAGCAGATTGGCGGTAAGAGTTGCTCAGGAGCAGACTGTGGTCAGGAAATGAGAGAGGGGCATCAACTGTGTTGGGGAGGAATCTTGAAACCCTCTTTGAGAGCTGATGAGTAGGAGAGGCCATTAAGTGTAGAAGCCTGCTGTACTTAAATAGTGATGTTGAGGTGAGGGGGCAGGACAGATGACAACAGGTAATCAGAAATTGAATGAAGCCTTTGGAATTCAAGTATGGACTTCGTGATCTTGATGATGAGTTTCCACTTAGAGGTGTCCCAGAGGTTCTTCTGCCAAGACATGCCCGGTCGTCCCTCTATTTTGTCTGCACTTACTGAGTTTCCGAGGAAGCAATTGGCCAATAGCTTGCCCTGGTGTTGTCATGGGTGACCATTTTTGTTTCTTTTCAAGGAGATCTCTTTGCTGCCACCTTCCTCATTAAGAATGGGGCCCTTGTCAATGCTGCTACGTTGGGTGCCCAGGAGACACCGTTGCACCTTGTGGCTTTGTACAGTGCGAAGAAACACTCAGCAGATGTGATGTCTGAGATGGCCCAGATCGCAGAGGCCCTTTTGCAGGCTGGTGCCAACCCCAACATGCAGGACAGCAAGGGCAGGTAAGTGGGGTCAGACAGTCTGCTCTTAGTGCTCTTTCCAGAATGGTATTTTATGGTGGCACACAACTAGCAGACAGGGACTTGTTATTCAGTATGATCTTCATTGAAGTCACAGACACTGGTTTGTTAGACAGATGAGAGGCACGACTAAGCTCAGGGGCACTTGGGGAAATCATTTCCCTGCTGGGAGCTGAGGTCCATGGATTTGTAAACAGGTTCTGTCTTGTTCAAGTGGTCACTGGTCCAGTTGCTCCAAAGGAACTTTGTCCCAGCATCTTTGTCAGAGCTGGTGGGGTACTGTGAAGAAGGGGCGCACTCCATCTCAAGGTGGTCTGATTGTTGGGAAGTTCTCTGTGTTAAACCCAGTTCTCACTAGGTAGGACTACTCTGGCTTCGGTTGGCTCTCCGCAGAGCGCATGTCTTCCTCCATAACACCTCTGACGGCAGTTGTGTTCCTTTGCCTCTTCCCAGAAGTACCTTGTTGAGGATCCCTTGTGGTTTAGAGTCTACGGAAGGGCTGCGTATCTTTGGGGCGGCAGTATGGGAGGCACAGAAGGGGACCTCCAACAAGTGGGACCCACTTTCTGTAGTCACAGCGCAGTATTTTATACCTTAGAAAAGCCTCTCACAAAATAAGAACCGAGTTCTGTGCAGCTGTCAGAATAAGAAAATAGACGTGTGTGGAAGGATTCCACAATTAAGTCAAATGGGTCTCTCTGAACTCTCATTATCGTGTGATAACTACTTTATTTCCAGAAATAATTGCATCCTTTTTGTCTTCTGTTGAATCTTTAATTTGACTTTGTCCGACTGCAGCAGCCACTGGTGGCGTGTGCCTCAGAAGGGTGCCTGCGGAGGGTGGGGAGGTTGTCCTTCAGGGCACGTGAGGGCTGAGTAAACGCACTGAAGGGCAGTCAGAAGCCACTCCCATCAGTCCCTACCTGTACCACGCTGTGTTCAAGCATAACCCAGAGTTACAGGAAGAAAAACATTTGTTTTCAGAATTGTGGAGGATAGGTGGGGAAAATAGGCGTACATGTGTAGAAACTGCTGGTCAAGAACATGGGTAATAGGGCGCGTCAGCATTTAACTGGAGAGTGTTCTGTGTCTCTCTTCCTTTTGTTGGTTCTTGTCCTTTTGGCCACTGACTAAATGGTGACGTAGAAGCAGCTCCATTTTCATTCTTTGATACTTGGTCATGATTTTGGAAAGCTGTTTGCTGGGGCACAAAGTGACACTGTTGCAGAAACGTGGGGTTCTTGTGGGTCATCCTGACCGCGCCGGTTCTGGGTTGACCCCTCTTCTCTCTCGTCCACAGGACTCCCTTGCACACGAGCATCGTGGCCAGGAATGAACGTGTGTTCAGCCAGTTGCTGCAGTGCAAACGGTACACACGCGGAGCGCTGGAAAAGCAGCTGGGAGGGTGGGGTGATGAGTGCAACATAGTTCTCTTACAGTGTCTTTTGGTGTTGTAAATGTTAGTAAGTGAAAGTCAGTGAGGAGTTGTCATTCAAATGTGTATGAAGAGAAGATGGGGCTGTTGGCAGAGGGTTGTATGTGCTGTTCGCTTCCTTACTTCAGGCTGGATCTGGAACTGAAAGACCACAGGGGCAGCACAGCTCTGTGGCTCGCGGTGCAGTACGTCACCGTGTCTCCGGACCACTCGGTGAACCCCTTCGAAGACCTCCCGGTGGTGAATGGGACCTCATTTGATGAGAACAGCTTTGCAGCCAGACTCATCCAGCGGGGCAGCAACACCAACGCACCGGACACTGTCACAGGTAACACATGGACCCCCCCCAAGCGGGGGCTCAGGTCCGGGGGGCCATGAAACATCACCTCAGCACTTGTACCAGAAAGTTAGAAACTGAATGGCATAGTATTAGGGGAATCAGTCTGTGCTTTTCACTGTAGTAAAAGCCTGAGTTATTTTTTTAATCTTATGCTTGAAGAAGTTCAACCAGACTCTGAAGTCTGTTAAGCAGAAACACTTCCATTTATTTGGTGCAGTGAGCTTCAGAACTCCTTTTTTTTTTTAAGATTTATTTATTATTTATTTTGAGAGAGTGAGAATGAGAGAGAGAGAGAGAGAGCACATGAGAGGGGGGAGGGTCAGAGGGAGAAGCAGACTCCCCGCCGAGCAGGGAGCCCGATGCGGGACTCGATCCCGGGACTCCAGGATCATGACCTGAGCCGAAGGCAGTCGCTTAACCAACTGAGCCACCCAGGCGCCCCTTCAGAACTCCTTTTACACTCTTAAAAATTATATCCCCAAGTATTTTATTTTCGGTGGGTTATAGCTTTAATATGTAACATTTTAGAAATTAAAACTGTGAAATTTTTAAAAGATGTATTAATTAATATAAAAAATAAACCATTATATGTTTTGTTTTAATAATTTTATTTTTTTAAGATTTTATTTATTTATTTGACAGAGAGAGACACAGCGAGAGAGGGAACACAAGCAGGGGGAGTGGGAGAGGGAGAAGCAGGCTTCCCGCCGAGCAGGGAGCCCGAGGTGGGGCTCGATCCCAGGACCCTGGGATCATGACCTGAGCCGAAGGCAGACACTCAACGACTGAGCCACCCAGGCGCCCCCAAACCATTATATGTTTAACATAGCATTTTTTTAATGAAGAATAATGTTCAAAACACAATTAGTTGGAAGAGAGACTGGTTTCCTGTATCTGCATCTGTATTCAACCTTTTGAGATAAGTTGTTTTCGTTAAAGTATGTGAAGAAAACATTCCCTCACACAGTTACGTAGCTGGAAAAGGGAGGCATATTTTAGAGCCTTCTCAGATAATTGTGGATGTGTTTCTTAGATTCTGTAGCAAGCAGAATTGACCAAATGATAGTTTAAAGTCAGTTGCAATGTGGAATCTGAAAGTGTGTCAATGAATTCTTCATACTCTGGTGTATGAAAATGCATGGTCCATTTGTGCTTGAATGGATCTTTTCTCCATACATGATTTTATAACATCATGACTTGATTATTTGAAACATACTGGTTCACTGAGTGGAACAGTCTTCACTGAGTGGAAACGATCTTCCAAACGTTTGTGTATTTTAGAATGACATTTACTGATAACATCAGCGATCTCATCAGAAAAGTCTTCCAGTGTTAAGCTGGCAAACTTGCAGTTTTGGATAAAAGTTTTCCAAAATTCTGATACTCACTTACAAGATCCAAATTTTATCATTCACTACAATTATTGCCAGTTGTTTTTCTTAAAGAGATAGGCTCACATTGTTCATTTTCAGGAAAATGTCTGTCGGATGCTCCTGTTTAAATAACTGGTTTGTTAATCAGCCCTTCTTTCAAGAAAGTTGTGTTCCATGAAGAAAACTGCTAGCTTAGCTTGCAGCTTAAACAGTGGCTCCTGTGCCTTTCCTGGAGACCACTGTGGGACTTCGTTACACCGCAGATGCGGTTTTATGCATGCTACTTAACTTTGTCACACAGAAATGTATCTTATTTTATGTATGTATGTATTTTTTTTGTGCTTTTCTTATCAGATTTTTGCTAAAGTCATAGCTATTTTCTAAATGAATATACTTTTATTGGATTTTCCCAGTTATAAATGAAATGTCACGCAGAGTTCTAAAAGGACAGGTACTCGTTGAAATTTAAGAAATTTAGTAATTTTTACTGCTTTATCAAGAAACTGCCCCTTTTTTGGCTGGTGCATGGTGGTAAAGAGTAATGCAGTGACTACGGGTACATGCCGGGACCCCTTGTTTATTTGTGCTCACGCCTTAGTGTGACCTGCTGGCAATGCCAGTCAGCACAGGGGGACGAGCAAACATCCAGCGTTATTGTTACCGGAACAGTTTTGACCTCATGGGCCCCTGAAAGACACTCAGGATCCCCCAGGAATCCAACGACCACACTTTGAGAACCACTGTTTTAATGTGGGTATTTCCTTGATCTGACTAAATAAAATATGGGGATGTTTTAAGGAGAAGGATCCCATTGTAATCCGTATTGCTATGTGTAAAGTGTGCGTGGGTGCCGTGGGTGAGGGGAATGGGCCAAAAAAGGGTGGATATTAAACAGCCCTTTCCCTGAAAGAAGTTCATAATTTAAATAAAGATCAAATTAAATTACCCCTCTGGTGACATGAAAGCTAAAGGCAGGGCACTCCACACAGGGGGGACCGGGAAAACCCTCTGGAAACGAGATTGTTACTAAATTGGTCTTAATTTACAAAGGTATAGTAGTTATTGGCCATAATTTTACTGTTTCCTAATGTAATCATATGATCATTACATTATATAAGAAACTAGTTCTTTGATATTTAGGGCTTGAATGTTAGGTTCCTGCAGATCCAGTTTTCTTATTTTAAAGATTTAAAAAATTTATTTATTTGAGGGAGAGAGAAGGAGCAGGGGGAGGGACAGTGGGAGAGGGAGACACAGACTCCCTGCAGAGCAGGGAGCCTGGCGCGGGACTCGATCCCTGGACTCCCGGATCGTGACTTGAGCCGAAGCAGATGCCCAACCAACTGAGCCACCCAGGCGCCCTGCAGATCCAGTTTTTATGAAAGCTTGATATGTACCTGACAAGACTGCGTTTTTGTTTTTTTTAGTGAGAAAGTTTTTTTTAATTTTTAATTTTTTTCGTTAAAGATTTTATTTGAGACAGAGAGACACAGAGATAGCGAGAGAGAACAAGAGCAGGGAGGAGAGGGAGAAGCAGGCTCCCTGCTGAGCAAGGAGCCTGACGCAGGACCTGATCCCAGGACCCTGGGATCATGACCTGAGCCGAAGGCAGACGTTAAGAATGTGCATTCTTTACTGTTTATGTCCTGCTTAGTCTCTGCTTATGTCCATGCATCAAGCGTGTTCATCATGCTGTGTAAATCTTACACATTAACTTACTGTTAGACTGCTTGATTTGTCAGTTTTGGGAGGTGTATTAAAATTCTTCATTGTGATTATGGATTTATCCATTGTCTTGCTAGTTCCGTCAGTTTTACTTTATATACTTTGAGTTTTAGTGCAAGTTCAGGATTATTATTTTTTCCTTGTTCCAGTTGTCCTTATACATGGAATGCATGTTCCTCAGCATAATGTTTTAGCAGTTGAAGGTCATCTTTATTTGATGGGGAGGCCCATGTTCATGTTTTGTGTGCCCCAGAATGACTACGGAAGTGAAGATGGGACCCTCATTAGGGGTCTCTAAGTTAGGGTGGCTCTCAGCTAGGGGTGGAATCACAGTCTCTGAGAGAAAAGGAAAAATGGCATGAAAACAAAGCATTTGTCCCATTTCTTTTCTTTCTTTCTTTTTTTTTTTTTAAAGTAGTTAACATACAGCACAATACTGGTTTCTGGAGTAGAATTCAGTGATTCATCAGTTACGTACAACACCCAGTGCTCTCCTTAGTGCCCATCCCTCATCCACCTCCCTGCAGCAACCCTGTTTCTTCTCTGTCATTAAGAGTCTCTTATGGTTTGTTTCCATCTCTCCTTTTCTTTTCCCCCTTCCCCTGTGTTCATCTGTTTTCTTTCTTGAATTCCATGAGTGAGATCATATCGTATTTCTCTTTTTTCTGATGGCTTATTTTGCTTAGCATAATACAGTCCAGGTCCATCCATGTCATTGCAAATGGCAAGATTTCATTCTTTTTGATGGTTGAGTAATATTCCACCGTGTGTGTGTGTGTGTGTGTGTGTGTGTGTGTGTGTGTGTACACACACACCACATCTTCTTTATCCATCCATCTGTTGATGGACATCTGGACTCTTTCTGCAGTTTGGCTATTGTTGATAATGCTTCTAGAAACATCAGGGTGCATGTGCCCTTTTGTATCTGTATTTTTGTATTCTTTGGGTAAATACCTAGTAGGGCAATTAGGGTAGCTCTATTTTTAACTTTCTGAGGAACCTCCATGCTATTTTCCAGATGGCTGCACCAGTTTGCATTCCCACCAGCAGTGCACGAGGTTTCCCCTTTCTCCATATCCTCGCCAACACCTGTTGTTTCCTGTGTTGTTGATTTTAGCCATGTCCCATTTCTTTACCTATTTTTAGTCCTGGTATTTAATTTGAGTTTTCAAATAGCATAGCTGCAGCACATGAGATTCTGGGTTTATCCGACCAGGAAATGGATGTTAATAGAAAGGGAAACGATGCTTCGGGGCTAAAAACATTCCATGAGGGAAAGAAGAAAATAAATGTTTTTTTTTTCCTAAGATTTTTATTTAGAAAACAGTGCTAAGCAAAACATTTCTAAGCCAAGAACAAACATATTTAAGGCCTTAGGGATAAAATGTAAAGGGCATTTTCTGGTAGAACTTAAGCTCACATTCTCTTCGAAATGGTCATTCTAGGTCCAGAGGTTCTCAGACAACTGTCCCCCTGCCCTGGACTTTTGGCAACATCTCTAGACATAGTTGTTACAGTAAGGCTGGGAGTGCTGTTGGCATCTAGTTGTCATCCCATATACAGAACAGACGCCTCACAACAAAGAGCCCCTGGCCTAAAATGGCAGGAGCACCACTACTGAGAAACCGTGTTCTAACCCATCCTCAGCAGGAGACAGAACTCACCTCTGGCCCCGGGCGGCGTCCCGTGGCAGAGACTCTGAAAGTATGAATGTCTCCTGACTCCCAGACCAAGTCTTTGTTCCACCCAGGCCTATCCGGTGTCTGCGTCCACATGCAGAGAGGGCCTGTGTGGATGTGGGTGTGGGATATGGGCTTGTCCGTTGTGGAAGGTGGGCGAGGAGGGGCTTGTTGTGCAGATGGAAACAAGTGTGCTCACTGTCCCCCAGGGAATTGCTTACTGCAGCGGGCGGCTGAAGCCGGGAATGAGGCAGCGGCTCTTTTCCTGGCGACCAGCGGTGCCCAGGTCAATCACAGGAACAAGTGGGTAAGTGTGCCGGGGTGGCCAGGGGAGCAGCGTGGGTCTGTGCAAGATAGGCAGTGCTGGTTGTGTGGGAAAAAATAGCTTCTTTTTCAGTTTTTGTCTGATCATACATGTACTTGGTTAGAAAACCAGGGTGAAATGGATGTTTTGTCCCCAAATACCGGTTGGTTGATTCATTCAGCAACCAATCCCTAAACATTTGTGGAGTATCGGGTCCTGACCTGGATGCTGTGGACATCTAGGTCTGCTGGAGAGTGCCAGGCTTGTACACACAAACTACCATCATAGAATCTCCATTTTTAATAATACTTTGGTTTACAGAATCTTTCCTACGTGGGTGCTTATTTAGTCTAGGTCTCAGGCTCACAAGGTAGACTGCACAGTGTTCCGGTCAAAGCATGGCTTTGGGGTAAGACTTCCCATTTCTCGCCCTGCCCTGTGTGATCTTAAGCAAGTTACTGACCCTTTGTGAGCTTCGGTTTCCTTCTTTGCAAAATGGGATTCACACTGATTTCATCGGGTGTGGATTAGGGAAAAGGAAAGGGCACATGTAAGTGCTTGTTACGTAATGGGCTAGGACGTCGGGTGCTATGTGATGTTATTTTCACTGCTGTTTTCATATAGGGAGGCTGTGCTTGTCTCTAAGGTCACATTTACTTTGCACCTTTGTGCTCAGAGCTTTGAGGATGTTGGTTCTTTTAATTCTCAGAGTGGACCTGGAAGGAACATTCTCGACATGCCCAGACCCCTCGTTTCAGGGCAAGCAGCGGTGAGGCTCTGAGAGACTAAGTGGCTTACCAGTGACAGAGCCACAGTAAGACTCAGGCGTAGGACGGAAGGTTGCACACTCTCTTCACAGCGCTGGGCAAGGCAGTACACGCTGTAAGCTTGTGCACGAGACACACCGAAGTGTCTCGGAAGCTCAGGGGACATGGCAGCACCATCCTTTCCGCCATTCAACGTGCTAACCTTTCTGCACCTAAACCCGTACACGACCTGCTCTCGAGATGAGCAGCAGCATGTCCCTGAGTGCGCTCGTGGCTTCCTTGACTTTGCTTCGGCCGTTACGTGTGTCTGTCTGTGTCTGTCTCTTCCGGCCTCATCCGTTACGTGTGTCTGTCTGTGTCTGTCTCCTCCGGCCTCATCCGTTACGTGTGTCTGTCTGTGTCTGTCTCCTCCGGCCTCATCCATTTTGCCCACTGGTCATTTCTCGTGGTATGGAGCTCACAGTGTCCACCAGCCATTCCTTCTCTTATACCCTTTGTAACAAAACAGGGAGAACCCTGAGATGCGCCTCAAGAGACCCGATTTGAAGGCAAGTAAGAGTGACACTGGAGAAGGGTCTGGAATGCTGGTTGAGTTCTTTGGACTTTATCCTGTGGGAAGAGAAGATCCACGTGAAAGGTTCTGAGTAACAAGCGGTCCTGGGAAGCTGGCCCAGTGGGTGCACCGTTGAGGTCGAGACCGGGGTGGTGGGAGTCACCTAGACTGGTAGCGAGTAGTGCTGACCTTGGATACTGAATTTGGACCTACAGGGATAGGCTTCAGAGGGTTTGTGGAATTATACTCCTACCAGCTGGGTCTCTGAGAAGCAGGGTCAAGAGGGGGTGGAACGGCCAGATGCCGCCATGAAGAGAACGAGAATTACCAGGGGGAGGAACTGCTGCATAGCGAATTCGACTTGGTGACTGTTGAGCGGAGATGTCGGATGGGGGTCTGGGCGTGACATTCCTGCGCTTCCAGACTCTGGCGGGGTCATGGGGGCCAGTGAGCATTCCCAGTGCGAATGTGGAGGGGAGGGGGCTGGGGCGGAAGATGGTCCTACGGAGGAGGAAACTGTTGTGAGGCCCTCCACACCACGGCACAGGTCGATGGGGAAGGGTGTGGTGGCGGGGGGCCGGGGGGGTTGAGTCCTGTGACACAAGGATACAGGACACTTGGTGAGGCTCTCCACACCGCGGC
>NW_027397105.1:115684-156694 GCF_003265705.2 Callorhinus ursinus | reverse complement strand
GTCCCGTGACACAAGGATACAGGACACTTGGTGAGGCTCTCCACACCATGACACAGGTCGATGGGGAAGGGTGCGTTGGTGGGGGGCGGAGGGCTGAGTCCCGTGACACAGTGACACGGCAGTGGGAGGTCCACATACAGTACCTGAGCCTGTAAAACTGAGTGGTGGCAACAGAAACTTGTTAGAAATATGGAGAATGCAGAAACCCAGCTGAGAGTTAAAAGTGAAAATTTCTTTTTAGGGAAGAGGAAGTGGGGTCTTGCTGTGTTTCACAAGGAGCCTTGTTGAGTCTTTGACTCTAAAGGGATGAGGTATATCTTCCATAAGAATAAGGAGCAGGGCAATGTGTTCAATTGGATTCCTTCCGTTTGGGTGGAAAGATGCGGTATGTGTCTGCGTACCTGTCCTTCTGTGACTCTTCTGTCCGTGGAAGGACGCAGGAATCTGGTACCAGGGTTTCCTGGGGAGGGGGGAGATTTGGGTGTGGGGGCAGGGCAGGAAGGAAACTTGTCACTATATGTTCTTGTGCCTCTTGAATAGTGAATTGAGTATGTGGAATACCAGGTTAAAATGTTTTTAATTTTAAAAAGTGGGGGAAGGAGGACTTGATCCGAGTTCAAGATGGGGCTGGTGTGAGCCGGTCAGAGAGACCAGTGGGGGTGGGTGTGGGAGGGGCACGGTGGCTCCACCGTTAGCCCTGGCCCCGCGGGGCTGCAGTTGAGGCTCTGCCAGTCTCCCTGGGGCTTCCTTCTGTGGCACTGTTTAGTAATAACTGTTGGAAGGGTGATTAGGAAGGTTCTTGGACATGTAGAAGAGGAGGGGCCAGGGTGTTTGGAGGGCACTTGGGCAGACATTAAATAAATGGAGGCTGATGGCACAGGGCAGGGAGGGACAGACCACAGGTGTGGACGCCTCATGGTCAGCTGGTGACAGGATAAACCAGGGGCTGCAACTGCTGCTGGGGACCCGGGATTCAACACACAGGCTGTTGTTAGTGCCCTGTGATGGGAAGCCCCCTCCTGAACGTGCTCTGAGGTGGGCCGTTTGCTTCTGTTCAGGGAGAAACACCGTTGCACACAGCTTGTCGGCATGGCCTGGCCAACCTTACCGCAGAGCTCCTGCAGCAAGGTGCCAACCCGAACCTGCAGACGGACGAAGCTCCACCTTTGCCAAAGGAGCCTGCGTCCGCGACCAGCTCCGTGGACAGCGTCTATCTGCAGACACCACTGCACATGGCCATTGCCTATAATCATCCGGATGTGGTGTCTGTCATCCTGGAGCAGAAAGGTGGGTGGCTGGGAACTGTTCCTCACCTTGACCTTTGAACAGTAGTTCTGAGTCAGTAACAGTACAGTAGTTCTGAGTAGTTACAGAGTTGATGTTCCTTCCATTGGGGAATTTTCTTGCCCCCAAATCGTTCCAGGTCAAACTAGGTAAGCGTGTAGTCTGGCTCCTGACCACTGTCTCCCTGGGTTAGGATGGGCCTGCCCACTCCACCTGTTAGGTTATGGTTTTAGAACTGGTGACGATTACTCACGTTGGGTGTTTTCCCAAAGTTCTGCCTCAGTGTGAGCAGTTTCTGAGGACCCTGCAGCCCCAGGTACTGTTCAAGCCGGCTGTTCTGTCACCTGCCTCAGCCTCCCCGGCAGGTGAACCATGAGAGGAGTGGGAAGGAGGACCAAGGGCAGCCCCTGGCATGGGGAGGCCCACTTCCCTCAGAAAGTCATCCTCGGGTTTTCCTCTTTCCTGTCCCGGAACTTGTTTTCCTCTTGCCCCATCCTTGTGAAGGTCAGCATGTTCAGCCTTGTGCTTGTGGAAGAAAGTGAGATTTTGGGTAGAGTGCACCTTTCTCTGGGTCCTCACAGGAGTGGTAAGATAGTAGGAAAGCAGTACCAGGCCATGGTTTTGACTCTCGTCAGCAGCCAGGGAATCATTATGTGTTTCAGTAGTGGGTTTGTTTTCCTTTTGTGAAGATTCACTATTTTAAGCTTTAAAAACTTTTATTTTTCCCATAAGCTTTGCTCCAAAATACCAGGTTTCTGGGCTTCCACCCCTGACAAGATTCATGAACTCTCTTTGTATAGAGGTGATTGTATTCTAGCCAGTCTGTTAGTTGGAAACTAGCTGTTACGCTCCTGAATACTTTAAACGTGCTCCATGGGATGGTGAAATCAAGTGTTAACTTTAAAAATTTTAGCTAATGCTCTTCATGCCACCAACAACTTGCAAATCATTCCGGACTTCAGCCTCAAGGATTCCCGAGACCAGACGGTGCTGGGCCTGGCATTATGGACCGGTAAGGGGGTGCCCAAGGCTACCGGCATCAGCAGACAGACCTGCGTCGGGAGGGTGGGAGGGGAGGAGGGGAGGGAGGGAGGCATGGAGGGGCTGGGCTCATCTTTGGGTTTGGGTTAAGCCTGTAATACCCTGTGGAAACTGCTGGCTTTGAGAAGTCGAGAGGGGGTGTGTGTTGCAGTAAGATGTTGAGCATGTGGGGCAGTCAGGGCCTGTTTGTGTCCCAGGCATGCACACGATTGCAGCCCAGCTGCTGGGCTCCGGGGCCTGCATCAACGACGCCATGTCGGACGGGCAGACCTTGCTGCACATGGCCATGCAGCGGCAGGACAGCAAGAGCGCGCTCTTCCTCCTGGAGCACCAGGCAGACATAAACGTCCGGTAGGCCGGAGCAGCACTCTCCGCCGCAGTACCAGCTCCCGTTTCACTGAGACTTGCGGGGTGGTGGAGGGGAACGCTTCAGGAGCAGGCCACAGTACCGCACAGAGCTCGTTGGAAGAACAGTCCAGAAGCCGTTGTTGAGAGAGGGATTTCATGCATAACGAAGAACATTCCAGCAAATGAGCTGTCAGAAAGCCTTGGGGGAGAAATACAGACTTAGGTTTCTGTTATTTCTGTATTTTCAGAGGAATTTATCTCCAGTGTCAGGTGACCCTGACTGACTGAGGTGAAAGACGTGTTTTGTCAAGTAGGCAGCCGTGATGGCATTTTATTGAGATGCTCTTGGAAGCAGCTGGATGCCTGAGAGGTGTCACCCTGCTGGGGTGTTGGTCCGCTACCTTCTGGGTGCACTAGGGTGGCACAGCTATATTTTTTAAAAAGGCAGAAGGGACAGATGCTCTTGACAGGTTAAATTGCTCTGAAAGAGTATTGATCAATGTGAGTCATGTGGGTTCTGGCCTCTGGGATGCCCAGAGGGCGCGCATTATCGTTTGGCTCCAGCTACAAACGTTGGTTTTGGTGTGCATGTCCTCTCAGGACTCAGGATGGGGAGACAGCCCTTCAGCTGGCCATCAGAAACCAGCTTCCACTCGTAGTGGATGCCATATGCACCCGGGGAGCAGATATGTCCGTGCCGGATGAGAAGGGGAACCCCCCACTGTGGCTCGCCTTGGCAAACAGTCTGGAGGACATCGCCTCTACCCTGGTGAGATGAGCGGAGCTTCCGCCTCTGGTTATACATGGGGGTGTTTCGTGTCCAAGACTGATTCAGTGCCTGCATAGCAGTCGCAGGGAGCAGGAGATCTGCCAAGCAGCCAGTTGGGTCGGATGAGCAGTGGAAAGTCCTGTTAAAGAAACTTGCAGTTCAGCGTAACCTTGGCCAACACTTTCTTGTAGGCTGTCTTTACCAAAACTACCAAGAAGCCAGAGAGCTGAGGTTGCCTCCTCGGGAGTCCTTGGATGTGGGCTGCCCTCACTCTTACCGTAGTGATAAGTCCCCAGATCTATGGTTTGTCTCCCTTACTCAGAAGACAGGCCCAGGAAGTCCTCATTCAGGTTTCTGAAATGCCTAAAATGTGACAGTAGTGCATTTTCTAGCTGGGGGTCTCACCCAGGTGTATTGAGATTACCTGTGAGTTCCAGGTGTGTCACTGAGGCCAGGGGAGTGTGTGTGTGTGTGTGTGTGTGTTCTCTCTCCCTCCTGGGACACAGCTTCTGAGGGCGATGATAAACTTGTCTTTCTTTCTTATATTTCCCAAACCCATCCCACAGGACGTGGCACAAAGCACATTTTAATCAGCGTTTGTACAGATTAAAATAATTAGCAGTTAATTTCAGCTGTATCTCACCTGAAAGAAATGAATCTAATGGTGTACATAGAGCTCAGTGATAAAATGTTTGACTTTGCTGGGCAGTGTTTGGGGGTAACCTGTGTTTTCTGCAGGTCAGACATGGTTGTGATGCCACGTGCTGGGGCCCGGGGCCCAGTGGCTGCCTGCAGACGCTCCTGCACAGGGCCATTGATGAAAACAATGAGTCGACCGCCTGCTTCCTCATTCGCAGGTCTGAGAACCCCAAGTGTCTCATTCAGCTGTAGTCTTGGTGTGCCTTGGCTGGTCTGACGGCCCCAGTTAAGGCACTTGACCCACTTCTGAGGAGAAGGGCTTGGGTGCCCACATCACAGAGTCTAGAAGCTGAGCCGGCTTCCTGCTCTGGAGGCCATAGAGGCTCCCAGAGTCCAATCAGACCAGTTCACACCGTGCAGCCAGGAGGCTGGGGTGGAGGAAACCACATGGCCCCTATGGGACCCCCTCCCCCACCCCCGACGGTGCATGAGCTCACAGCAGGCTTGGAGTGCAGCGTGCCTGGGAGGGACCTTTGGAGCAGTGGTACGCAGATTATAAATGCATACAGATCCCTTGGGGGAACTTTGAAGAGTTCTGGTGCCCAGGCTGCCCTAAGACCAAAGAAGAATCGATGAGAGCGCGACCCCAGATGGGTCAGTATTTGTGACCAAGACAGTAGTCCTGGCAGCAGCAGCTTTTTCGTTGGCTGAGGCTGCTACTGTGCATTTATCAGCAGGCCTCTGGCTGGGTTGGAAGCCTGGCTCTCGAAGCCTACTTTCATTTTCCTGTTGCTTTCAGTGGCTGCGACGTGAACAGTCCCAGGCAGCCTGGCCCTAATGGAGAAGGGGAGGAGGAGGCGAGAGATGGGCAGACCCCCTTGCATTTGGCAGCCTCCTGGGGGCTGGAAGAGACGGTCCAGTGTCTTCTGGAATTCGGTGCCAATGTGAACACACAGGTATGGAGAATTTCTCTTTCCAGGGAGATGGATGCTGACCGCAGAATTAGGGAAATCTCTTAACTGCCAGGGGCCTTGCAGACTCTCGGTCTGGGCCTCGGCTTGGCTGTGAGTGGGGCTAAGGGACAGGTGGATGGAGTGACTTCCTTTGGGTCATACAGCCTGCCCAGTAAGTATAAGGCTTTCAGGTGAAGACTCTCCCACTCTGTGCCTCTGTCCTTTCTACAGTGTGAGGAACATTTCTCCAGTCAGCTTCTCTTTGCTTCTTATCTCCATTGGTTATACATTTCCATTGAGTGAGTTTGTCCTAGTCTCAAGCTGAGCACTGTGTTTAGAATGTTCCAGTAGCTCCGTGGAGCACCCCTGAGTTATGTTCCTTGGTGCTCTTCAGCGTCCTGGCCTGCGAGGACTGACGTAGGCTGCAGGGTGGGGAGTGGTCTCAGAGGTGAGGGTGACCGTACATCTTCTAAACCGAGTGCTCGTGTCCCTGGATCAGGAGTGTGGGGGTGATGGCAGTGGCCTCTGCTCTTCTCTGGGTTTGGCCTCTTTAAAAGCTGATTTCGAACACAGGGTGGCAATGTTGGTTCTCAGAACCAAATTTGATTTGATCCCCTTCCGATTTTTCCTGAGTTTCTCTTTTCATCTGGACACTGAATTGTGCTTTGTCCCTGTAGGATGCAGAAGGAAGAGCACCTGTCCACGTGGCCATCAGCAACCAGCACAGCGTCATCATCCAGTTGCTGATCTCCCACCCCGATATCCACTTGAGTGTCCGCGACAGACAGGGGCTGACCCCTTTTGCCTGTGCCATGACGTACAAGAATAACCGGGCAGCTGAGGCCATCCTCAAGCGAGAGTCTGGGGCTGCCGAGCAGGTGAGGGAGCCGCCCCCAACATTCTGCACAGAGCCCGAGCTCGGGGGAGCCCGTTACGTGGAGACTAAACAGATGGCCTCAGCCAAACAGGTCTCCTAGCCCTAAAGACATTTGTGTTGAAATTACTCTCCCCTTTCTTGAAGTCTGGCCATTCCAAGGGACTGTCAGTGCCAGGTGAGACTTGGCTGCCCGTGTCAGCCACGCGGTGGTGCCACACAGGGAGGCTGGAGGTGGCCAGGCCCCAGGAGAGGGATTCTGTGGCATGCCCAAATGGTGTCATCATGTGCTTTTGCTTGGTCTCATTGCCTTGGTAATGAAGGTCTTCAAGAGATTTAAATTGAACAGGAGGAGCTTTTGGTGTGATGTTGGGGCAGCTCTCCGGGGAGAAAGTTTCTGAGGAGTTGTCATTGTCCAGTGTAGCAGGCGCAGGCTTTCCTTCTCTGTGGTTCTTCAGCAGCTGCTCAGTGCGGCTGCTGAAGTGCTGCCCTGCGGTGCGGACTGGGCGGGAAGTGCCAGCCACAGCTGGTCTGTGGCGGGGCTGGGGTCCCATCCGGCCTGTAGAGCACTGCCAGGATCCCTGAGTAGCCACTGATGACAGTGATGTGGAAACTTGGCAGCTGAACAAAATGAAATCCTGGCATGGGGGAAGACCGCCGCTTGGGTGCTCAGGCTACCCCACGCCACTTTCTTCAGTGTGTGCGTGTGACCGAGTTTTGTGGGTGCTTGCCTCACCCTTGTGCAGGTGCTGTCACATGCTGGTGAGCGGGTAGCCCCTCACGTTTCCTCACAAGTGGAACAGGCACGGTGGATCAGAGTCCTTTGTAGAAACACCACCTTGGACAGTGGCACATGCTGTGCGCGTGTGTGTGTGTGCGCACGTGCCCACGAGTGTGGCATGTTGCTGCCCCCTCACTTCTCACCGAGCACTCGCACTGACATGATGGCTCCAGTAACTACAATTTCTCTGTGGTCTGGTTCGAGTGAGCTCTTGTCTGCTGCGTGTGAGCAGAGCGCGCTGGAGGCTCCCTCCCCGGTGTGTGTTGTTATCCTGTAGCTCGATAAAAGAAGAAACTTGTGAAACTGCTCAGGGTCAGGCTGGTGTTGTAGCTGCGGTGTGAGGGTGCCGGGTGCTTGTCCGAGCTAGAGCAGGGGACTCCATGACTAGTCTTTGCCTTTACTTTTCTCCCCCGAGCACCCCTTCCTTTTCCTGTCCCGCAGGGTGTCTCTCAGCTTTCCAAATCAGCTGCTGCTGCCGGAGGGTGCCAGGGCCACGCACACGTGGTCAGGTGCACACGTGCAGAGAGGGTCTGTTGCAGGGGGCACATGCAGTGTTGGTTCTTGGGAGCCTCCTGGACCCGAGGGGGTTGGTGACACCATCACCCCTGGCCTGTGCTCAAGGAGGCGCTCTTGCAAGGGGAACCCACTAATGTTTGGGCTCCCACTTGTTGCCTTAGGTGGATAACAAGGGCCGGAATTTTCTGCACGTGGCAGTTCAGAACTCTGACATCGAAAGCGTCCTCTTCCTGATCAGCGTCCAGGCTAATGTGAATTCCAGAGTCCAGGATGCCTCCAAGCTGACCCCTTTGCACCTCGCTGTCCAAGCAGGCTCGGAGATTATTGTCCGCAACTTGGTAAGTGTCGCTGAGACATTGTATGTGACTGTGGACCCCGGGTCGTGCCGCATGCAGAAGCTCTCATCACGGGTGTTTTGCCAGGTTTTCTGAAAGGCCAGCATGAATTTGGGGCGCTAAGCCAGTGTCCTTGGGAAAGCAGGTACGTCTGTAGTCAGAGTGTCCTGAGAACCCAGCAGGCAGCGAGTGCGTCGAGTGCCGGAGTGAGGCCTTGAGGGAAAGCAGGATTCAGGGGCTGAGGCAGGCCTGGCTGTAAGGGAAGGGAGGCCCACGTCTGCACCCGGCGCCGGGCATGCGGCAGGTGCCCTCAGGCTGCACGTGTGTGCACCTGCTTGCTTTCTTTTTAATTAATCTTTTTTTTTTAACTGAGTTATAATCAACAGAGAACATTATATTAGTTTCCGGTGTACATCACAGTGTTTCAGTATTTGAATATAGTGCAAAGTGATCACCACAATAAATCTAGTTAACATCTGTCACACACAGTCACAAAAATTTTTTTCTTGTGATGAGGACTTTAAGATTTACTCTTAGCAGCTTTCACATATGCAGTATGGTATTTTTTTTTTAATTTTTTTTTTTTAAAGATTTTATTTATTTGAGAGACAGAGCACAAGCAGGGGGAGCGGCAGGCAGAGGGAGAGGGAGAAGCAGGCTCCCTGCTGAGCAGGGAGCCTGAGGTGGGACTTAAGCCCAGAACCCCAGGACCATGACCTGAGCTGAAGGCAGACGCTTCACTCGCTGAGCCACCCAGGCGCCCAGGACTTACATATTTCATAACTGAAAGTTTGTACCTTTTGACCCCCTTCACCCATTTCAACACCCCCACCCCATCTCTGGAAACCACCAATCTATTCTCTTTATCTGTGGGTTTGGGTTTTTTGTCTGTTTTTTAGATTCTGCATATAAGTGGGATCATATGGTATTTGTCTTTCTCTGACTGACTTCATGTAGCCTAATGCCCTCAAGTTCCATCCATTTTGTTATAAATGGCAGGATTTCATTTTCTTTGATGGCTGAGTCATATTCCATTGTGTATTTACACCACATTTTTATCCACTCATCCATGTCTTGGCTTTACTTGTAAATAATGCTGCAGTGAACAGGGGGGTGCAGAGGTAGCTTTTCAGAGTAGTGTTTTTCCAGCAACACAGGATGTGCACAGCTCTGGGGGTGGCCTGGGGGTGGGTGGGCTGTGGGAGGCAGCCCCGCCCTTGGTGACGGGCCGCCTGTGCATCTGTTAGGGCCCTAGCTGTGCAGCGTGAGGTGGGTGCACGTGTGAGGAGAAGGTGGGGTCCCAGACTTGGGAGGCGGCTCCCTCTCCTTTCTGTGGAGAACTCTCAAGGAGGCCAGAAGCAGGCCCAGATTATCCAAAGTTAATGTGGTTGTTAAGGTGGATAAATACCCAGTAGTGAAATTACTGGATTATAGGGTAGTTCTATTTCTAATATTTTGAGGAACCTCCATACTGTTCTCCAGAGGGGCTGCACCAGCTTGCGTTCCCACCGACGGTGCACGAGGTTCCCCTTTCTCCCATCATCCCAACACCTGCTGTTCCCTGTGTTGTTGATTTTAGCCATTCTGACAGGTGTGAGGTGGTGTCTCATCGTGGTTTTGATTTGGATTTCCCTGATGATGAGTGATGTTGAGCATCTTTTTGTGTGTCTATTGGCCATCTGGATGTCTTCTTTGGAAAAACGTCTGTCAGGTCCTTCTGCCTGTTTTTAAATAATTTTATTTATTTGCTATTGAGTTGTAATGAGTTCTCTGTGTATTTTGGATATTAGCCCCTTACCATATATATGATTTGCAAATATTTTCATCCATTCAGTAGGTCATGCCTTTTCATTTTGTTGATGATTTTGCTGTGCAGAAGCTTTTTAGTTTCTGGCCTGATTTGTTTATTTTTGCTTTTGGAGTCCGATCCAAAAATCACCGCCAAGACTGATGTCGAGGAGCTTACCACCTCTTAATTCTCAAAACCACCCAGAGAGGTGTAGGAAAATTTTTACGTTTTACAAAGGAGAAAATGTAAGCTTAGAAAGAACTTTTCCCCCAAGATCATGAGGTAGTCAGTAGTGTGGCTGGGGTTTTAGCCATTTCTGTTCGACTGCAAAGCCTGCCTTTTCCAATGTGACATAATGCCATGCAGGCCAGGGAACGGTCTGAGCAAGGGTGTGGAGACTAGAAAGTGCATGGGGGTGCTTTCACTAGAAAGGTTTGGTTGAAATTTGGGGAGAGTGTGGGAAATGTGGTTGGAGGGGCAGGTAGGGACCAGATTGTAGGGTGTGACACTGCAGACCAAGAACTGTGAGCAGCCTTTATCCTTCTGGTGAGGAGAAGCCAAGCAAGTGTTTGAGCTGAGAGCGCGTCCAGCGTGGAGGCTTCATGTCATCTGGCCAGCCCCTGTCCCATCAGCCCTAGTACATGCTGCACAACTAGCCAGCGGGGCACTCGACTGGTGCTTGGTGCCCTACCTTCTTTTTTTTTTTTTTCCTTTTTTAAATGAGTAAGCTCTGTGCCCAGTGTGGGGCGACTTGTTATGTGTTAAGCGAGAGAGCATTTACCTCTGTGGTGGGGTGTGAGGGCGGTTTCCGTGAGCTGGGTTGGAGAAGGATTGGCGGGGGGTCAGACTGGGTGTGGGGACCAGCCACGGAGGCAGAGGTGGGCCTCAGAGTAGCAGGCAGTCAAGGCCATGCGTCCATCCGTCTGAGAGCCTCGACAGGTTAGAGGGTCATGGCCCCTTCAAGGTCGAGGTGCTGCCTCCCTGACCTCACAGGTGGTGGGAGTCCCTAGAAACAGCTGATCAGACTGTGGCCGTGCAGCTTCATGTTGGAGGCTGTTCGCCTCGAAAGAGTGCCTTTGCCCAGACCTACCCCTCCTCTCCCCAGTTAACCAACCTTGAGGTTAGCGATGAACCCCAGCACACGCATGCAGCACTTGTGGCCATGGATGCCCCTCTCTGTCCTCCTGGACCTGTGTGTGCTCTCACTGGGCGCCCAGAGGTCTGGGGAGGCTGGGACTTAGAAGGCAGGGTCTGAACCAGAGCCGTTCAGCAAGGCCTTGGTCTCCCAGAGGCAGTGTCCACACACGCAGAGGCCAGGATGGCCTCAGGCTGTGGGGGAGGCACCGTGGGCTCTGACTGCAGACTGGAACGCTGTCAGAAAAGGAATGAGTGGCAGGATATTGTCAAAAGGTCCTGCCTGCTTTTAATCCTGTAATTCTTTGGGTTAATTTCTTTCTTTCAAAAAGTAATGTAGGAGGGGCGCCTGGCTGGCTCAGTCAGTGGTGTGTGGGACTCTTGATCTCGAGGTCATGAGTTCAAGCCCCATGTTTGGTGTGGAGATTACTTAAAAATAAAATCTTAATAGCAACAAAAAATAATACAAACATAGTACATGCTTATCGGGGAAAAACGTAAAGCATGTAAGGGTAATGAAGCAGGTCGTGTCTCCCTTTTATCCCCGACTCCTTGGAGTTTGATACAAGTGCTTTTACACACCTTCAGCGTGCGTGTGCGTGCGTGCATCTCTCTCTCTCTCTCTCTCTCTCTCTCTCTGCTGACGGGATCATACTGTCCTACTGTCTTCGAACTGGCCTTTTTTTTACTTAGCTGTATCACAGACATCCTTCCATGTTTTAACCACAAATCTTTATCATCTTAATGGCTACCTATTAGATTGTTTGGACACCCTGTAATTTTCATAACTGAACCCTTCTTGTGATCTGATTTTGCTACTGTAAGCAGTGGACACCCTTATGCAGTATGGTGAATGTCACTGTCGTCCTGCGTAGTTTATATCCAGAAGTCTTAGATGTAGAGTTTCTGTGTCCTAAGGCATGGCTTCTTCACATACTGATAATTGCCGCTTTCTGCTTGGGACGGGTTTGGCTGGCTTATGCCTCCCCAGGAGCATGTGTGAGGCCCCTGTGCTCCCAGTGTTGCCAGCCAGGCGGATGTGCGCCTGGAGACGGGCAGGCTTGGCCCCCATAAGTGGGACCTTCGCTGGTTGTGGTGGAGAGGCTGCTCATGTAATCAGCTTCCACAGCTTCTTGCAGGAGCCAAAGTGAATGAGTTAACGAAGCATCGCCAGACTGCCCTCCATCTCGCCGCCCAGCAGGACCTGCCCACCATCTGCTCCGTCCTCCTGGAGAACGCAGTGGACTTCGCTGCTCTGGATGAGAATGGAAATAATGGTAGTCGCCAGTCATCCCCCTGTGCCCCATGCTGAGTGCCCTCAGTAGTGCCCCCAGTCTGGAGGTGGAGGTGCACCAAACCCTGGTCCTCCCCCCTCCGGGAGGCTGGTTACGGCAGCAGAGCTATAGCAGGGAGGGCTCTGGGCTGGGCATCTGCCCTCCCACGGACCATTCCTGGGCAGTTTTCCGTCTGCACGGTAACCCTAGAGCCCTAAAGCGGTTTGTGGTAAAACCATGAAGTCTCCGCTCTGGGTGACTGTGGAAGCAGAAAGCACAGTCTTACGAGGCTGCATGCACAGCTCCGTCCTGGGGGGTGGTGAAGACTGGAAGGGATCGCTGTGTGAGTAGACAGGGACTGCTCCAGCCTCGTCCCGTTCCAGGGGAGGTTTGTGAGCAGTCCAGATTTCCTGTGTGGGCTCCTGGGCTTGCACAGTAAGAGGGTTTACTCTCCAGCTCTTCATCTTGCTGTCATGCACGGGCGGCTCAACAACATCCGGGTCCTCCTGACCGAGTGCACCGTGGATGCCGAAGCCTTTAATCTACGGTGAGTATGTGTGGTCCAGAGCAGAGGCCTGGGCTCCACGTCTCTTGGCCTGCCCCTCACAGCTACGGTCACTGTGCCTTCCAGGGGTCCCCAGTCCACGCTGTAGAACTAACTGGCCACAAGAAACAACAAATGTTGGAGAGGTTGTGGAGAAAGGGGATCCCTCTTACACTGTTGGTGGGAATGCAAGCTGGTAAAGCCACTTGGGAAAACAGTGTGGCGGTGCCTCAAAAAATTAAAAATAGAGCTACCCTATGACCCAGCAGTTGCACTCCTGGGTATTTACCCCAGAGACACAGATGTGAAAAGAAGGGGCACCTGAACCCCAATGTTCATAGCAGCAATGTCCACAGTAGCCAAACTGTGGAAAGAGCCGAGATGCCCTTCAACAGATGAATGGATCAAGATGTGGTCCATATATACAATGGAATATTACTCAGCCATCAGAAAGGATGAATATCCACCATTTGCATTGACATGGATGGGACTGGAGGGGATTACGCTAAGTGAAATAAGTCAAGCAGAGAAAGTCAATTATCATATGGTTTCACTTATTTGTGGAACATCAGGAACAGCCTGGAGGACGTCGGGAGAAGGAAGGGAAAAATGAAGGGGGAACGTTGGAGGCAGAGGTGAACCATGAGAGACGAGGGACTCTGAGAAACAAACTGAGGGTTTTGGCGGGGGATGGGTTAGCCCGGTGATGGGTATTAAGAAGGGCACGTACTGCCTGGAGCACTGGGGGTTATATGAAAACAATGGATCGTGGATCACCACATCAAAAACTAATGATGTATTGTATGGTGACTAACATAACATAATAAAATTAAAAAAATAAAAAAGTAACTGGCCACTAGGGCACTTGAGCAACTTTGGTACCTTGGAATGTTTTTTTTTGAAAAATACTTTGTGGAAAAACTTCTGTGACCTACTAGGTGTCTTTAAATTTATCCGGCATCACAGAGTTCAGATTACATCTTTTGTGCATGATGCCTGTGGCTGACCCAAAACCCGGCTTTTCCCACTTGCTTGGTCAGAGGCCAGTCGCCACTGCACATCCTGGGACAGTATGGCAGAGAGAACGCAGCAACCATCTTCGAGCTGTTCCTGGAGTGCATGCCTGAGTACCCTCTGGATAAACCGGACGCGGAAGGAAACACAGGTACGTCAGCCTGCGCGGATGTCCCGTCTCACTGGGCTCCCACTTCCTGGAAGGACAAGAGCCTGGGCACACATGCCACCCTCGAAGGGCACGCCACCTGGCGCATTGGATGGGGTTCTCGGAGCATCTGTTGCCGGTGCCGCCGCAGCGCTCCACAGTGTCTCGTTTGGGACACACACATGTCGGAAACGTCTCTAGAGCTCCCGAGCCATACTCCTGTCTGCATGCCTGCCTGTCTGTGTTTTCTGTCTTCCTTTAACCCCTGGTCTGTCCCTGCACACGCTTTAGGAGAATGCCACAATGTGTGTTGATGGGCTTTGAAAACGTGGCCAGTTACACATAGAGTGGGGCGGGTGTCTTACTGAGGCCCCTCCCGTGGTGCTGCTCGGCTGCCCACGGTCGTGGCGTTAATTCGTGTAGCTGTCACCACATTTCTGATGGGCTCTTGAATTTATATTCTCGTCAGCAGTGCAGATAGCGTGTCCCCATTTTTCAAGTAGGGAAACAGAGGTGAAACCCACATCTCTTTGTTCCCAGTCCTGGGCTCCGGAGCCTCATGCTGCTGCTTTGTTCCTGTGCATTCTCCCTCCCGCCAAACAGAGCCGCCTCGGCCTTTGGCAGTGGTGCAGTCTCCCAGAAGCATCCCGAACCTTACATGGGACCAAGTGTTCCGTCTTCGTTCTTGGTCTCACCCCATGAATGTGTTGTGATGAGCCTGAGCCCGAGGCAGCCGGCCGCAGGAGTGAGCTGTGGGCCCAGCACCCGCTGCCACGCAAGCCACTGTCCAGGAGCTGGAAAGGGGCAGGCAGGCTCTTCTCCTCAGGCTTCCAGTACACAGGCCTGGGTCCTGGTGCCTGGCTCTGTACTCTTCTGGGTGGTGACACCGGGTAATTTTGTAACCTCTCTGTGTGCCTCTTTCCTCATGTGAAATAACCCCCATCCAGCTGCATCGTTCAGAGAATGAAGTGAAAGGATTTAAATGCAGGGTGATGGGGAGGGAAGCGAGGGGCCAGCAGCAGGCCTGGCCGGAGCCTGGACGCCCATGGGGCTGGTGCCTGCACACAAGAGGCCTCCCTGGGGTGGAAGGACTTCTGGAGTATGAGCCCGTGCTGATGTTTCTCTCCATGTGTACACACGTCACAGGTCTTTAGATGTATTTATGTCGTGTAACGAGAGAGCTTTGTCCCCCTGTGCTCGTGCCAGTGTGCCCTTCAGCGTGTGGCCCCCGCTCACTTCTCTTGGAGCAGAGTGCTCGGTGGGCTCCAGAGCAGCTTGGTGGCCCCCGGGCTTGTGGCCCTCAACTGGGCAAAGCTGCATCCCCCGTGGACATCTCCCCAGAGTGTGTGTGGGGACTTTGCTGACACACGTGGTCAGGGCCTGTCCTGCCCTCAGCCAGGCCCGGGTGGGAAGGAGCCCTGCCTGTGGTTTTGTTTTCCAGTGCTGCTCTTGGCATACATGAAAGGGAATGCCAACTTGTGCCGCGCCGTCGTCCGCTCTGGGGCTCGCCTTGGGGTCAACAATAACCAGGGAGTCAACATCTTCAACTACCAGGTTGCCACCAAGCAGCTTCTGTTTAGACTGTTAGGTGAGTGGCTACTTTCCTGCTCCTCCAGGGCAGACACAGTTACGGCGTGGGTCGTTTAGATGTCCTGGTGACCTCTGAACTCCAGAACACACCCGCGGTTTTCTTGGCCCCGTATAGGACTTTCTGTGAGGGCCGTGGTGGGAGAGGGGCTGTGAGCAGTCTTCCAGAGCACTTTGGGGCCCCGCCCATCCCCCGCCCCCCAATCCCACCAGCGATCCATAAACTCACAAATGCGTCTGTTCGTTAGGGCAGGTCACCCATGCTTGGCCTCCGGCAGCTTCTCTGCACATCCTTCATCCTTCCACCAGTGCAGGCTCTCTGTGTGCTCTGCCCCACTGACCCCTCCTTTGTTCCTTCTGTAGTGAGGAGCGTGCACTCTGGGTGGTCTTGTATGTGCCAGTGTTGTCACGTCCCTGCCGAGGTGGCACCGGCGCGGCGTTACTAGCCCAGGGTCTGGGCAGAGGCACGCACTCCCAGGCTCCTAGCAGCTCCGTGACATTGGCGTGGTGACTTGCCCAGTGTCCCTGTGCGGTCCACAGCAGGGCGCTGTTTGCCGTGCACAGGGGCCGCCTTCTCAGAGCTCGGAATGGGAGCCGCCACCCTGGCGCTGGTGTGGAAGGTGCTGGCAGTGACCGATCACGTGCTGCCCCCTCCCTGTGAGCTCAGGCCGCGTGCGCAGGCAGAGCACTTCCGAGTGGCAGAGGGCTGGCGTGGTTCTGCTGTCCGTGCTGATCGTTCCCAGCCCGAATGCTCCACAGCTCACACCAAGCCCTCACCTGTTCCGGCTCTGCTGCTCCTGTGTCTTCTGCCGGTGCCCACATCACAGACCTGGCCCCTCCGTCACCTTTGCTGCTCATTCTTGGCCCACCCCCGTGCAGCCACCTGCTCTCGCAGACCTGCCCCTCCTCCACTGGCCCCTTGCTGTGTGCCCCCGTCAGTCTTCCCAGCCGGCGGTCTCTCTCCCACTGTGCCTCCCGGTCTGGCTGCCCCTGACCCACCGTGTCCCCCACAGACGCCGTGCTGTCACAGCACCTCGAGCACCGCCCCTCCTGCCCCAGCCCTCCTGGCAAGTGCCAGGGCTCCAGAGCCTCCCCAGTACGCTTTCCCTGACAGCTCAGAGCGTGTTGCTTTTGCGCCCACGTGTCACTGCGATGGCCCCCAAGGCCACCTGGCACGGTCACTCTGATGGGGACGGGTTCTCTCCGCCTGTTCTTGCAGATATGCTGTCCAAGGAGCCTCCGTGGTGCGACGGGTCCACCTGTTACGAGTGTGCCGCCAAGTTTGGAGTCACGACTCGCAAACATCACTGGTAAGGCCCTGGGGTTCCGGGGTTGCTCGCCAGGGGGCGACGGCACTTCTGCCCGTCACTGCTTCTGCCTTTCTCTGCGAGATGCCGTGAACCTGCCAGGGCCCGGCGCAGAGCCTGAGTAGGTGGGGCGATGCCGCTGCAGGCGGTGCGCGGGGAGGGTGGGAGCCTCCCTGCTCCCGAGAGCCGAGGAGCTGTGCCCGGCAGAATGAGCCTGTTCTTAGGCAGTTGCTGAGGGGCTCTTGATCTCGAAGAGCCTTCCCCGCTAGCATTTTAATGTGCCTGCAGGCCAGAATTGTGTTCGCACCGACTCAGTAGGACATGTGTTGGTGGGTGGCAGGCACACGGTATTGGCGCCGCCGTGGCTGCTGGAGGCCCCCCTCACACCCCCTTGCTTTGCTTCCACAGCCGCCACTGCGGACGCCTTCTTTGCCATAAATGCTCGACCAAGGAGATTCCTATTATAAAGTTTGATCTGAACAAGCCCGTGCGAGTTTGCAACATTTGCTTTGATGTACTGACTCTGGGGGGGGTCTCTTAGGGAGCCCCCAGGCCACACCCCGGTCACCTCCCCAGCAGCTGTTCTGCTCACCAGCCTGACCCACCCAGAGCAGGGGTTGGCCGGCCCGTCTTCCTGCGGAACAGACTGAACGATTAAGGACCACGGTGTGATTGACCCCATTTCAAGGATCCGGTGGGTTGTCCGTGTGTCTGACTGGGATTGAGGTCACTGGACGACTCGGTGGGGCAGGCCGTGTCACCTCAGCGGCACCTGTGACAGGAGTTGGACTCCATTCGCTTGCAACTTACAAGGACACTCGGAAAACCATTCCCCTCCCAGTAGCTTAGTGTCCATGTTGAGCATTCCCGTAGTCTTCCTGCGCGGGCGGGCGGTCAGAGCCCTGCAGGGGGAGGCGGGCGTCTGGCCGCTCCATGAGCGCTGTCTTCGCTCTGGGTGAGTGGCAGTGCGCAGCGTTTTCATAAAGATTATAGGATACTCTTGCCCGAAGTCTTTTTTTTTTTTTTTTAAACCTAAGCTGAGATTTTTAGTGAGCTGCCCCTTTAAAAAAGGTGAAATCTTTCTAAACAGGGTTCAAAGATGAGAGCTGAAAAATTGTGGCCTTAACAACTGAAAGCTTTACCTGTCTTGATGCTCCTGGGTTCAGGAGTGCGGCGTCTCGTTCTCTCGTCTGGCTGTGTCCTGCCGCAGAGGCCTCACTCTGCCACTGGGGTGGTGGAGGTGCTGTTTGTGCTGCACTTTTTATACAGCTGCATTGTGGGTGATTCCGATTTAAAAATCCATATTCAGAAATAGCCTCACACATCCACGCGTTAGTGATTCTAATGATCGGCTCTGATGGGACCTCAGTGCACACGCAGCTGCAGAGCGTCCCTGGGAGCAAGAGTGTCACCCGGGCCCAGCGGTGGGGGGGGTCGTGCAGCCTCAGGCCGAGTTCCCAGCGGCGTGCCCCGCCCAGCAGGTCCGAGCCGGTTGGGGACACGCTGGCTCGTCTGCGGAATGAGGCTCCAGAGCTTCTGGCCCTAGTCGCTGCGAGTGCGTGTGCTAACCCTGTGGCGCTAAACGTCTCCTCTGAAGGTTTGGCCAGTTTTTTAAAAAATGTACATTTAAAGAGAAACTCCTAGCACTGCTTTAAAGAAAGAAACTCTGAGATAAACATGTGTGTTCATGAGTTATTCTCAGAGATTAACAGTCTCGATTGTAATGCTGACTTTTTAGACATTTAAAAACCACTACATTGTTTTTGCATTAATGAAGTATGGGTATAAGTCTAAAGGGACTAAATATTTTTTTGGGTAGTAGTATGTTCTCTCTGTTGCTATAGATTTATACATTTTGTTGCCTAAATGTGTGTGTAAAATGAGCTGATAAACCAGAGTGCTACTTTTTAATATTTCTGTGATTTATGAGATATATAAGCTTTCTATGTTAATATGAGCTTGTGTACAATGTTTAAAAGAAAAAATTAATTAGAAGAGTTCCCCAGTCCCCTAAGTCTGTGACACATTTCCTATAGACTTTTTACAGAGGAACAGCTGGTCTTGGCAGACACTCGCCTACGTGAGGCCTGTGGTCAGCTTCCATTTTCTGGTGCCTGAACGGGGCCACAAGGAAGTAGGGCTTCGTGAGGTGGCCTGGTTCTGTAGTTGGAAGGTGAGATAATTATGCTTCAGATGTGAATCGAGGCAGCTGGTACTTTTATACTCGCTCTTTCCATGTTCATGGTGGAGAGCGGAGGGTGGGAAGTCCATCAGGGATGAGGCTGACGGTCTTGCTCCTGCCCTGCCATTACCAATTTTAGTAACAATCTTGCCTCTAATTGCACTTAAAAATCTTAAAAGGCCTGTTTAAAATATGTCGAGTCCAGCTTCTGTTTCTTCACAGAGTCCAGGGATGGCTGTGGTACCGAGCAGCCACGGAACAGGGGAGCATTTTGTGAGTTCTGCGCCAGCTTCAGGCTGCGGCCTTGTACATGTAGACGGGGCACCTTTCCACAGCCTCGGGGGGTCTCCGGGGCCACGGGGGTGCTCGCTGGGCTGCATGCAGCTGCCTGTGGGACCCCCCCCCCCCGGCACCACTCTTCCTGGCACTCAACGTGCTGTAGAATTGCAGGGTTGTTCTCCTTACAGTTTAATCCATAGCTTAAATACTAGTGGTGGAATCTCGGTTTTATTCAGGGAGTCACCAGTTGTGAGGAGTACAGCGGGAAGAATAAACTTTCTGAAACACAGTGTGTGCACCCGTGAACGTTGTTACACTGCGTTAGCCCTGCCTGCCTCCTGCTCATCGCCAGGCCCACTGGATGGCATCCTCCAGCAGTCTCTTGCACGCGCTGCGTGTGCCCCCAGCGGCTGACTTGCTGCGATCCCCCAACGCGGGAATACCCCACCCAACTCAAGTGCCTCCACTTAGGACTTTCTAGTTCTCGGTGACTGTAGTGGTGTCTCGCCACATGATGTATCAACGTGTGTTGCATCTGCAGTTTGCTGCCTGTGCGCCTGCCCGCCCCAGTCCGCGGTTTGGTCGAGGCTCGCCTGCCGTGCTCTCTCCAGCAGTGGGGTCCCCGTGCCCGCTAGCCCTCTACCTCAGCCCCGGGTCACTTGTGGCCGTGCCTGCACGGAGCCCAGCGTGCCGGCGGGTTCGCCCCCGCTCCGCTCGCGGCCCCCGCCTGTGCCACTGAACGATTCTGCGCTGATCTTATCCTTGGGCGTGAAGTGGAGGGGAAGCCTCGGGAGGGGCTGGGTGATGCTTAGACCCGAAAGGTGCACCAAGCCCCCAGGTGACGGGTGATCGTGCGCAGGGGAGACGCTGTCACGACGGGCACCGAAGGAGCTCCTGACAAGTCTTCTTGCAGTGCTGGGACTGCTCATGCCAGCCGCAGAAGAGGGGGGGGGCGCGGCAGCCACATTCTCGTTGTAATTTAATAAAGTAGTCCGTGAAGAGCTGACGGCTTGACAAGATAGGAACACTCAGTGAGTTCCCTGAAGTCGTCGCGGGTGCCTTAATGACTTTCTCTGGAGGATTGCTGCCCGTACGGTCCCTTTGCGGTATAAATCACACGCTAACCCGTTGCACACAACACAACTGGACTGCTCGACTTCGTGGCCTGTCCTTTTGGGGCAGCTGTGTGAGGCCGGGGGCAGGGCGGCAGCGGGGCAGGAACTGAAGGCGCACGTGCGGGTGGATCGCTTGGGCTTCCGAGCCGTCCAGGGCGGTGCTCAGTGCGGGACGGCGGTATCATGTGTGGGACCAGGACGCTTTGATCGGCATTGTTTCTTTGGAGTCCATGTAATGGAATGTATTTTTCAAATACTGATATTTGCATTTTCTTTAACAATTCCTTACAATAAAATGAGGTAAAATTGTGCGTTTCAAGTGGAAACTTTAATAAGACATTTGTAGTTAAACTTTTTAATGCAGAAGTACCAATAAGCATTAAAAACAAAATTTTTTTTTTTGATGTAGTGATCCATGATTGTTTGCATATAACACCCAGTGCTCCACGCAGGACGTGCCCTCCTTCATACCCATCACCGGGCTAACCCATTAACTCCTGGCACGTGAACACATTCCTTGAATAGCTCACCCTCTCGGGAAGTTTAGATTTCCAACACTTTTCAGAAGCACATTGGTGACAGCAGTCAAAAAGTAG
This sequence comes from Callorhinus ursinus, assembly GCF_003265705.2. NCBI lineage: Eukaryota > Metazoa > Chordata > Mammalia > Carnivora > Otariidae > Callorhinus > Callorhinus ursinus. The sequence continues at coordinate 136,185 of NW_027397105.1, read as the reverse complement.
CTGTTTTAGGCATAACCCACCAGCCGCCTGGACATGCTCCAGGCCAGGCAACAGCCCAGGCTGCGTGGGTGGCCACGCTCCTCTTGAGACTCCTCGGGAGGGTCCAGCCCCGGCGAGGGTTCTGCTGGTCGTGGTCTAGAGGGAGGCCTGGCACTGGGGGTTTCAGAGAACACTTGGGAAGGTGTGAAGTCGAGGGGCCCATAACGCCCTGAACCGACCATACAGCTAGCCACCCCCACCCGGCACCGCACGTGCTGGGACGGACGCACTCCCTTTCTTTCCCTGTCTTCCAGCTTGCTCCCCCCGCTTCCGACCAGCTGTGGAGACAGCGCTCATTCTCTGCTGGCTTTTCTCATGGTTAACGGGCACTGTTAAGTGCTTCCACAGGACAATCTCCCGTAAACCTAACAGGCGTCCTTGAGGGGAACACTAGTCCTAATATGTGAGTACAAACAATGGGGCCTGCGTAGGCTCCCACGCCGTTGCCCAGCCGGGGAAGGGCACTGGGTTTTCGTTCTGTTACTGATCCGCTGACAGTATCGGGCAAGCGTCGTAACTTCTGGGCCTTAGTGTCCGCACCCATAAAGCTGGAGTGGCGACCGCGGTCCTTCCTGGCTCCTACGGTCTCTTTCCTTGCGGGAGGTCATCAGAAATGGGTAACGTGCCCCTCCTCTCATGCAAGGACACAGAACCCCCTCCGGGGGCGCTGATGGGAGCAACGTCTGCGGTTTCCCTGCAGGAGCCTGGGGCCTCTGCTGCTGGGGGAGCTCTCAAGACGGGGGTGGGACGTTCGCTTCGTCCTCTAGGGGCACCACGGATTTCTGGACAGGGCCCCAACCTGTGCGCGGGGTCTTCCAGGTCCCAGTTGCCCCAGAGCTACACGAGCCAGGGATGGGCGATGGCCTGGTATGGCTCCCTTTGACCCCCAGGCGCTCCACTCCTGGGTGGGCGCGGGCAGCTGCCCGGCATGCTCAACGCAGCCCTGCTCGTGGGGGCAGCAGGAAAGCAGATGTGGGGGAACAGCTCAGCTCTGTTGTGCCCCTTCTCCGGACCCTCTCAAGGCCGGCAGAGAGGTTACACGAGAACAGGTGAAGCCCCTTGCCCAGCATCATCTCCCTCTCCAGCGAGTCTTCCCTGCCAGAGCCGTCCTGGGGGGGCCTGCCTCCATCCACCAGAGCTCTGCCCTGGGGCCACTTCCGGAAGGACGAAGGAGAGCGACTGCTCCAGTAACCACGAGCTTCCTCACGGCTGAGCCCTTTGAAGATTCGACCGCCACCCCAACACAAGGAGCTCTTCACGATAAAGTACACGGTGGTGGCAAAGAGGAAGTGAGCAGCCTGCAGTCCGGCGGAGAGTGGGTGCCCAGGGCCCTCCCCGGCCACACTCGGCCTGGATGACAGGGTGCCTTGTTCCGTTCATTTCTATTTGTTTGGGGAGGGTCTGAACTCCTCTGCACCTGGCCCCCACACTGTCCCTCATTCCCACCCCGAGGATGGCCTCTGGGGCTCTAGCGGGGCTCCTGTCGCCGACTATAACCTCCCTGAGGTGAGCCTCGCCTGCCCCCTCCCACCCCACAGGGACACAGCAAGCTATGGAGGGGTGCAAACAGCACGGAGTTGGGGCAAGAACCTGGAGTTCGAGGCTCAGCTGCACTGCTCTGTGCTGCCTCATCTGCAGACTAAGAGCTAACTTGCGCACTGACACCCCGTGCAGGGTACTGGGGGTGCAGGACACCAAGCTGGGGAGCCCTCGGTCCTTGTGCAGGGAGAGCGGTGGGCGGGAAACCCGGGTGGTTGTCTTACAAGAGAACAAGGCTGCAGGCAGGCCAGGCGAGCACAACCTCCCGAGCGGTGCCGGTCCAGGCAGGAGGGACAGCCTAGTGGAGGCTCCGCAGGCACGGTGCGGTGGACGAGGCTGCAGGGAAGGGTGCCCCGGTGCACGGGGAGGTGGTGGGAGAGCCGTGGATGTGGGAAGTCACTGAAGGTGGGGGGGGGGGCCCCGGGCATCCCAGGGGGACCGCTCACAACAGGGGGGGGGCAGCATGGGGAGCTTGTGGCTTCCGGGTGAGAAATGACAGCCCGGAGCTGGGGAGGCTGCTGGGGGGGGGTGGGCTGGGGGAGGGCCGGGGCCCTGAGATGGCCTGGGAGGAGGGGAGGAGCAGAGGACGGCGTTCTGGATGGCGGCCGGGGTCCTCACTTGGTGTGCCATCACAAGGTGACTGAATTCCAGAAGCGTGGAGTCTGGGTGCCTAGGACGTGCTCCCAGGAGCGCCTATCCGGATGCAGCTGAGGCGGGAGTGAGGAGACCTGGTGGGGGGCGCATGGGCCGAGAGGGGTGCCTGGGGGAGAAAAGGGAGTCAATCAGGCAAGAGCCAAGGGAGGGTTTCCCAGAGGCCGTCAGGTGTGGCCAGTCCCGGACGGCCATGGCCTTGGGGTGAGGAGGGCAGAGTCTAGCCTGCTGCACAGCCGAGGGGGGCTGAGGAGCAAGGACCCTGAGTACACGCAGCGTGGCCACAAGTTTAGCTGTGGCGGGAAGTAGATCAGTGCCACAGAGGAGGGCTTCCTTCAGGAGGGGCAAGCGCCGTGAGGCAGGCGGCGGCGGGGGGGGCGGCGGCAGGGTAGGTCCCCAGTAAGAAGCTCCTCCGGTCAGTGGGGTTGGCAGAGGGGTGACGGGTTGCCCTGGACACACACCCCACCGGGAGCAGCATCACAGCAAAGAAACTACTTTTTGATCAAAAAGCAGACTTCTCCCACACCTAATTCTAAATGCTTAAAAGAGAATATCCTCACTTCAAACTGTTGCTCGGAGGCGTCTGGATTTGCTGCCTCCATAGAAGCAAAAGCCCTTCCCCTCCAGGATGAGCCTGCCCCGTTTCCTTGTTCCCTCTCCCGGTCGGGCTCAGCTCCCATCAACTAGGTGTGGCGTGGCTTGGCTCAGGGTGGAGGTCAAATCAGGGGAACCCAGGAGAGTGACATGGACGCTCTTAGTGACCCGTGGCTTCTCTGGACGCATCTGCCTGTCTCTGATTTGCCGGTGCCCCCCGTGCCCTAACCGGGTGGGGAGTTACAGGTAGGGCCTGGCAGTCCGGTTAGTTTTGAGCTGGTCAGATTTGCGCGCCTTACCGTCTGAGGGCTCTGAAGGATGGCGAGTAGATCACAAACAGGCTGACCGGTGCCGGGCAGGTTGGCGCGCTCTGGTCTCAGGCACAGGAGGGTGAGCCCTCGGTGAGGGGCGTGGGCCACGTTTGCAGAGTATGGGCAGGGTGCTTCCAGGCAGGGTTCTCTGTGGGTTCTCACCATCTGGGGCACGGGCTCACAGCGGGAAGGAGCAGGTGATGGCCGAGGGTGGGCAGCCCGTGTACTCCCCCAAGTTGGGGTGGTCCAAGTCTCCACGGTTCGCGTCTGCAGGGAGGCCCGGTGACTGGTCGCTAGGGGGTCCGGTGGTTCTCACGCACACACAGCGGGGCTCCTTGGCACCCGGCTTGTACAGCTTCCTGGGGACACCGATCCAGTCTCTGCTCACACCTCCGCTGAGGAACAAGGACGTGTTACTGGCAGGAACTCATGAGTCTCTGGGGAGGGGAGCGGGGGAGGCCACCTGGCGATTTCCCGAGGTGGGGGTCTGCAGCGTGCGCCCCCTAACCCTGCCGGCCCTCCTGACGTCCTCCAGCTTCCGCTGCCGTCCCGGGGCTCCTGGGCCCTGCCCTGCGCCTCCCCAGGAGCCAGCGGCACTCCCCCACACTGCTAACACCTGGGAAAGGCTCTCCCCCACAGGCCTGTGGCCGTCTCAGAAGCAGTGTCTGGCTCCAATCCCCCACTGCATCCTAGCGCCTCCGGCACTCCTTCCCTTCCCCTTACTGCACACCCCGTCCCTGTCTGAACTCAGGACTCCTTTGTCGTTTCCAAAGGGAGTTACAACAGAGCTGAGGCACAGGGATGGGGTGGACTCGCCGGCGGAGGGCAGGCAGTGAGGCCGGAGGGGGCCACTGAGACCGGCAGGCAGGCCCTCCGGTGGGCAGCCCAGGTTCCCCGAGCCCCTCTTTCTGGAGGCCAGGCCCTGTCTCTTCAAAACTGGACAGGAGCTTTCCTTCCTGCCCCTTCCACACCTGCTCCCTGAATTAAGGTGGAGGAAATGTGATGGACACAGGGGCTGGGCCTGGGGAAAGCTAGCAGCTTTGGCTGTTGGCTCTCGTCCACACAAGGAGAGCAAGAAGGCCTCTCCGCACAGAAGAGGGTGGACGGACACAGCTTACACTTGAGGAAGGGGCTCCCCTGCTTCTCAGGGAGAGCTGGGCTCGTACTTGAGGCCCTTGAAGCTTGCTGTGTGTGCCGGCGGGGGGGGGGTCCCCATCTTCTGCATCAGAGTTAAGGGGATTGAGGGCCTGATGATTAAACACCTGTTCTTCCTCCAGCTGCCCCCAAACAACCCAGGAATAATCTCTGGGGCGTCTACTCTGATCGGGCTCTCCTCACTTTATTTCTACAGGAAAGGGCTTCTCGGAAACACTCAGCAGTTGCCATGTTTCGTGCAGCGGGCCGGCCCCGCCTCCTCGTCCCTGTAGGCGGCTGGGATTTGTGCAGACGAGGGAACGGAGGCCCCTGGACGGATCAACAGGCCAAACCAAGCAGCTGTACTTGGGCCTGCTCATCCCAGGCCGGGGTCTCTGGGGAGTGCAAGCAAACAAAACACACGCCCGGGTCCTCACCGTCACCTCACCTGTTGCCAGGGCCCCCAGAAGCCTCGGACATGTAGCCAGGTGAGACTCGCTACCCAGAGTGCCTGTACTTTGAAAGAGTCCCCCTGGGTGGACAGCTGGGTTATGGCGTCACCGAGTCACGTGTGGGAGGGAAGCCTGTGTACCTCTCTGGGGAACACCAGAACCGGCTGCCCCTGTTGGAGCTCCACTCGGCATTGCACGGTGGGAACGTCTGCTTCTCCTCCAGCGCCCGCCGGCCCGCCTCCAAGCCTTGGCTGATCGTGGCTTCCACCTGGGTCAGCTCCGGCGTAGGGAGGCCGTCCTCGCCGTAGAACCGTCCTATCACCCTTCCTGTGGCGACCGGACAGCTGATGTCAGGGTCTCGGTCACCTCCATGGTGAAGCCCAAGCTCCCAGGGTTCCTGGCCCAGGACTAAGAACCCCTTGACGTCTGACAAGACCCCACACAGAAGCGAGCCTGCTCTAGCTGTGGACTCCCCCATACGGAGGCCGCCCACCCTTCCCCATATGCAGACAGCGCTTCCTGGAGGGCAGAACTGCATGTGATTCCTTCCTCCATGCTCCGTGGTGCTGGAGGCACGCAGGACGTGTTCCATAAACGTACGACAAATGACTGGCTTATTGGGTCACGTTTTTGTGGCTCAATTCTTCCCAAAGTGAAATGATTTTGTCTTGTAGAACTATCAGTAAGTCATTTATTGAGCATTTACTCAAGGTCAGGCGCTACGCTTGCGCTTCAGCAACATTCTGCAAACCCCCAGAACCACCTAGGAGAGAGACAGGGAGGCTGAGTAGCTGGGAGGGCCCTGAAGCTGGCGCCCACACTCTCCCTCCACCATTCTCTCTCCCTCAGTCCTGCGGTGCACAAACTGAATGGAAACAGCCAGCAAGTGGTCCATGAACCTGCAGGCCTGAGCCAGAGGGGTCAGCTCTCCTTTGGGGCAGGGACTTTCGTCTCTGAGTCCTGATGTGCGGGCTGCTTCCTGCAGCACCTGCCACAGGAAGCAGCAGCAGAAAGTGCTTCTAGAAGGGCCGGCCAAGAAGAGCAGGTGCCTGAGCAGCCTTGAGCCCTGCACTGCTAGGCCGCCAGGGGCAGCTTCGTCCCCCCTCACGGCCAACCATCCCGACTTGTCCAATTCTGTTCACGTCACTTTTGTGACCTGGATTAGGAGCTGCTGCTCCTTCGTATACAACGTACACTTTCCTGTGCTCATGACCATCCAACAGCAAATCTCGTCTGGCCGGCCTCTAGAAGACACCGTGGTTCTGGCCACCTTCATTTCTAACCCAAACTACAGCCTGCAGCTGTGGCCTCCTGATGATCCAGCTACTTCAGTTCTTTCAGCACAAAGCAATTGACTGATTTTTGGAAAACATGAGTCACTTCCTATCTCCTCCATGCCGTGGCTTCTGAAAGCATGTGGATAAAATACAGACTTCTTGTCAAGGCCTCCAAGACTCTTGCCATCTGACTTCTCTTTGCTTCTGCAAACTCTTCCCAGGCCATTCCTTCCTTCCCTAGTGTGCTGTCGGCTCTGCACGTTGGCTTCCTTTCTATCTGCTGACTGTGCTTAGCTGCCCCCCGTCTCGGCACTGCTCCCTCAGCCTGGAATACTCTCTTCCCAGACCTCAAGTCTGACTGGCTCCTCACATCCAGGTCTCTGCTCACCTACTAACCCCCCCAACAGGCCTCCCCTGAACATCTGCTCAAAGGTGCCACACCCCACACCCCACACACACATCAATCCATTTTATTTACACTCAGTCCCAACTGGGACTGTGTGGTCGGTTTACTTGTTCATGTATGTCTCTCCTCCCCACCAGTGAGGCCCCAGCCCTCAAAACAGCCCAGTACCGAGCATTCATTTTCAGTGCTTATTAGAATATATGAGGGCATCAGGGTGCAGCCTCTGAGTTGATCTAGCAGAAAACTTCCTCCTAGAGGGTCTCTTTGTGCACAGCGACAAGCCTGTCATGCTGGGTTTTAGACATGAGACCCACAGAGAGGCAGGAGTCATAGAGGCAACAGAGAAAGAGTTGGAGAAGCTGTGTTGTGAGAATGGCAGTCCCCACCGGCTGGGTCTCCAAGCCAACACTGTATCCAGAACACAAAGACATCTCATGTGCCTGTGAGGCTTGGCCACTGGCTGCCGAGATGGCTTCCTATCTTCACTTCCTCCTCTGGTGGGGCTTTTCTGGGCCCGAAAGAGCCTAACACAGCCCCCCTCCTATAGAACGAGCCAAAAGAGGGCAGGACCTGCACTCAACTCATCCCTGGTCCGGTCCCCACGAGGACCAGAACCATCACTTACCCATAGTAGGTATTCAAATACATGCTGACTGACTACAGTCCCTTCCCGACCCTCACACACATACACTAACACTGTTCAAACACAGCACTTTGCTCCCCAAATATCAGGATGACGTGTTTGGTCTGGCAGCTTTTGCCCACTCTCAGGGCTCTATTCTTATTCTTTTGTGTTAGGATTTCTTTTCCTTATTAACCTGGTAATATTTCAACCAACCTCCCGGGAAAAAGGGAGAACCCAGCCTCCTGAAGGTCTGCAGAGAGCTCTCAGTCCCTTCAGTGCAGACGTGGTTGTGGTGTCAGGAATGGCCCGGAACAGCCTGGAGGAAAACCCAGAAGGAGGTGTGCAGGCTGGGAGGGCAGGAGCCAACAAGTGTGTGTGCTGGGGGGCTGCACACAGAACTGTGGGTGTTCTGGTCAGTTGGATGTGGAGGGAGCGGAGGAGCTCGGGCTAAGGCCAAGGTTCTCAGAAAAGGTAACCCAAGTGGTCAAGACAGAGCAGACAGTCAGAGGTATTAGGGGCAGAGACGGAACGCTCCCAACCGAGACCCGTTCTGGTGGTGAGGAGCACTGATGTTCCCCAGGCAGTCAGCCGTGTCCAGTTGGGCTCCATAGAGGGAAAAGGGCCCCAACCACTCCAATTTTCAGTGTTTACAAAGCACTCTAGTGTTTAGAGTCTAACATTTCTCTGGGACACTGTTAGGTGTCTTTCTATTTCAAAGGTGATTCCCTCCTTGCATGCCCGGCACAACTGGCTTTAACAAGTGTCTGGGAGACAGTTCCTTCGGGATGGACACAGACTAATGCTGGTCTCCCTACAGGGTTAAATAAGAGTATTTGTCAAAACTGCACACAAACGTAGGCCTTGAGCCTTCCTGACTGGGTGCTGAAGCCCGATGCCTGGGACCCAGCGAGGCTCCTAGAGCTGGTGATTCAAGGTGCGGCAGGTAACCCCTGGCTTTGGGGCCACAGAGGCCAAAGCAAACGGCAGGATCATCCTCTCCCAAGAGTATGAGTGAGAGAAACAAGTGCCTCAAACACTTCCTTCGGGGACTCACGGCCACACTAACAACCAGAGTTTAAGGGAAAATTTCATGGGTATTGTACAGATTTTAAGCTTGAGTCCAATCCCCAACGAACTCTAACTCTTTTAAAAAATTGCAGGACAACTGAATAGAATCTATGGAAGTGACCTGTGGAATACCTACCAACGAATTCGTAATTCTTCTCGTAGAATGAAAGCCAATTTTGAAGGGTCAGCACCTCCGAAAATGACAAGTCAGCTACATGGTCCACCAGGCCTGCTTCGGAGTAGTCCCCAGTCACAAACGCCCTTGATGCATCCCGGCCTGCAGGAGACGGGTTTCCAAGTAGATGAGCTCGTAAATTGCCGGCACTGTACCAACTCAAGAACCTATTTTCTGAGAAACATCTGGAAACCCCTAATCCCCATCTCCAGGAAAAGCTCATCTCCCCTCGCTGGGACAGATGTTAACACAAGTATGTCTTCCTTTTAACACTTGTCACAAAATAACTCATTAATTGTTGATGTAATAACTATCTAATGTCTGCCTTTCCTACTGGTCTGCTAGTTTTATCAGGGCAGAGAACACACCAAACTTAGTATTGATTCCCCAGTGTCTGGTAGTGCCTAGTCTTTAGTAATTATCAATAAATATTGGCTGAATGAAACCCATGCATTTACAGTCAATTTTCAGTAAGTCAATTCTCAATAATTATTTCAATAATTCAAAGGGGGAAAGAATAGTGTTTTCAACAAATGGTGCTTGGACAACTGGAGAGCAACATGCAAAAGAATGAAAATGGGCCCCTACCTCACAACATATATAAAATTAACTCATAATAGATCAATGACATGAATGAGCTCAAACTGTAAAATTCTTAGAAGAAAACACAGGGTAAATGTTTGTGCCCTTGGATTAGGTGATGGTTTCTTAGATAGGACACCAAAAGCACAAGCTAACAAAGAAAAAATAAACTCGATCAAAATTTTAAAATTTTGTGCCCTACAGCACACAATCAAGAAAGTGAAAAGACAACCTACGGCAGGGGAAAAATAGTCACAAATCATGGATCTGATAAGGGCCTAGTATGCAGAGTATATAAAGAACTCTCCCAACTCAAAGTAAAAAGACAACCCAATTAAAAAGCGGAAAAGGATTTGAACAGACCTTTCTTCACGGAAGATACACAAATGGTCAACAAGCACATAAAAAGATGCTCAACATCATAGTTATTGGGGAAATGCAAATAATCAAAGCCATTAAATGACTATAATCAAAAAGATGACCAGTTTGGCGAGAATGTGGAGAAACTGGAACTCTACTACATTGATGGTAGGGGTACAGCCACTTTAGAAAACAACTTGGCAGTTTCTCAAAAAGTGAAACACAAGAGTTACTACATGAGAACTGAAAACACAGGTCCAAACAAAAATGTGCACATGTATGTTCATAGCCGTGTTTTCGTAATAGGCAAAAAATGGAAACAACCAAAACGTCTAACAAATGATGATTAAATACACAAAATGTGGTATATACATACAACAGAATATTATTTGGTCACAATGCGGAATGCAGTACCGATACGTGACGATCCAGCCTGGATGAACTTTGAAAATGCTGTGCTAAGTGAAAAAAGCCAGACACAAAAGGCCTCATGTATGACTCCACTTATATGGAAAGTCCAAACAGGCATATCTTCAGATGGAAGTAGACAAGAGGTTGCCAGGGGCTGAGGGGTAGGAGGGACTGGGGAGTGACTGCTAACAGATACGGGGTTTCTTTGGGGTGATAAAATGCCTGGGATTAGATGATGCTGCGGTTTGCACAACTTTCTGGCTATATTAAAAAGTACTGAAGTGTATACTTTAAAGGGGTGGATTTTATATTGTGTGAATTCCATCTTAATAGACAATAACACAAATATTGACTGCACGAACGCACATCTCCGCTTCCCTCCTAGGCTGTGTGGGTGGTAGGGAGCACGAATTTCTGATTCCTCAGCACCTGGCACGAGGCGGGCTGCGTGGCAGTGGTCAGTGCGTCGATGCTGAGTGTGCAACAGGCACAGAGGAACTCGGCAGACGCCAGAGCACACTGCAAACGGTGACCCCGGGGGTGAAGGGTTTTACGTTCACGCTTGTGCGTCCTGCTGTGGCAGCTGCGACAGGGTGTGACGGGGCCCTGCACTGCCGACTGCCCTCGACGGGCCGGTGAATGAACCCTGACCCCAGGCCCAGCTCGGCTTCTAGATCCCTGTGTAGCTCCGGTAAGTTCTTTCCTCGCCGGGCTGTTGGAGGAGCTTGGCAACACCAACTGACCCGTCCCTGAAGCCCTCCCTCCGTACCCGAGGCGGCTTCCCAACTCTTACGACTAAGACAAACGGAAAGTGCGTCTTTAGCGTCGGCCTAGTCACCGGCCGAGCTCAGCACCGTTCGCTGCTTTTTAACCCGGGCGGTGGTGCTCCCTGCAGCCTGGTTGACGGGGCGGCAGAACACATCTCACCCGACGGCCGGTGCGGGCCCAACGCACGCGCAGCTTTCTTCGGAAAGACCGTGAAGGGGACCAGACCTCTCTCTGCTCTAGCCCCCCCCTTTAACGGACCCAAGTGCATCTGTACTAGACACAAGAACGGCTCACAGCAAATGGGCTATTTTTCGGGGGAACTTGGGTGGGGATAAGGAAGTCCCTCGGGACGGGGCCACCCTGGGGAGAACACGAGTCAGTAGGGGACACGTCTGAGGGCAGGGGCGCCGTCTCATCCGCCGCTGCGCCCTGAGCCGCGTCGTGGGCCGCTGGGCAGCCGACAAGCGGCAGGAGGCCCGGTCCGCGAACCTCCGTCGCAGAGAGCGCCTGGGAGGGACAGGCTGGGCTAACAGCGGGCCACCGTCCCGCCCGCGTGCAAGGGCCCGGAGGGAGGGTGCAGCCGCGCACGGCCCCCACGTCGGCCTGACGACTGTGGGGAGAAAGCGGCCGATGAATGCGCGGGCGAACGACGCAAGGGCGGCTACCGGCCGCCTCGCTAATACCTGCGAAGCCGCTATAGTGGGCCCCTGGCTCGTAGTGCCTCCGGCCGGAGGACACATCGTAGACGCGGCCGAGCAACGCCAAGTAGAGGCCCGGGTCCCCGGGGCCGCCGCGGTAGCGGGCCAGCTCCTCGGGGACGAAAAGGCGAGGGCCGGCGCGGCCGCTCCACCAGCCCACCCACCGCGCCGCCGCCGCCGCCGCCGCCGCCGCCACGGCCAGGCCCAGCCAGAGCCCACGCCCGCCGAGCCTCAGCATTCAGACCGCAGGCGGCCGCCCCGCCATCCAGGGCCAAGATGGCGGCGACGCAGGCGCGACGCCACCGGCGGACGTCACCGGCGCGACGCCCCGTCGTCCCGCCCGCGCCACCCAGGGGACAACGGGGTCCTGAAGGGAAAACGGCTTTGGCGAAAGACCCCTGCCCGGCTCCACTCCCCGGCTCCGCTTTTTTTTCAGCGTAGGTAGTGAACGTGGAGACATAGCGAGAGCGAAAGCGGCGAAGGCTCAGCCACGCCGGTTGTCACCCCCAACAAAGATGGCGGCAAAGGAGGCTGCGGGGTGACGTAGACGTCAGGACGCAACTCGCCCTCTGGGAAATCGGGTTTCCACCCCCTGCGCAAGCCGTCCTTCGCGCTCTGTCTTACGGCATCTGCTTGAGTCTGCTTGACGGCGCCTTTGCGACGGCAGGCCTCGCTTGACGGCTAGGAAGCCGGAAGCCTCTGCCGCCGTCGTCCCCTCCCCGTCCGCCGGGTGCAGCCGGAGGTTGACAGGTCGAGGCGGGGAGGCGGCGGCGGCGGCACAGCCGGGCGCCCGAGACGGAGACTCCATGGGGAACGCTCCGAGTCACAGCAGTGAAGACGAAGCGGCTGCCGCCGGGGGCGAGGGCTGGGGTCCGCACCAGGACTGGGCCGCGGACTCGGGCACGATCTCCGGCTCGGGCCCCCCGGCACCGGCGCTGCCGCCCGCCGCGGCGCTGCTGGAGCCCGCCCGACTGCGAGAGGCGGCGGCGGCGTTGCGGCCCGCGCCGCCCTGCGAGTCTCTGGTGTCTAGACACCACGGCGCGCTGTTGCGCTGGCTGGAAGAGCGGCTGGGCCGCGGCGAAGAGTCAGTCACCCTGGAGCAGTTCCGGGAGCTGCTGGAGGCTCGTGGCGCCGGCTGCTCGGGCGAGCAGTTCGAGGAGGTCAGGACCGGCTGGCGACTGCGGGGCGGCGGCGGGGCGGGGGCAGGGCGGGTGTGAAGAGCTGGGCAGTGGCTCTGGACTGGCCAGGCAGGACCCCGTGGGGTGCAGGTTCTGAGAATGGGAGCTTGGAGCGCTCGCATCCAGCCTGTACACGCCGGGAGACGGCTGCGAATCTCTTTAACCTCTGCTAGAGGTGTGGAAAGCCTGGACTAGTCCGTCCTTGATTTGAAGAACTCGACAAGCCCCAGTGTCTTTGCATGTGCTTGTAATACAGACACTTGTGCTGTTGCCTGACGCTGCCCCGGTTGCTCTCTGGATCTTCCTTATCAGTCTCCGGGACGGTTGAAGGGAACGGAGGCCTAGGGATCAAGGGAGTGGCAGTGAAAACCATTCTGTTTTATTGACCGGTGGGATTTTACAGAGCACCTTCTGAATCCAGTGTGGGCGCCTAACAAATGTGGGAGGAGAATGACATGTACTGGAAAAGCTCACATTCTAAAAGCCATTCTCATCACACAAAAACTAGCTTTTCCAAAATACACATTTAGTTTTTAGATAGTAAGACTCACTTAAACCTCCATGTAACCTGAAACTGACAGCCAAATGTCAGGTTTCCTGCCAGTACTTGTAATGATACAGTTTTTGGCATAATCACCAACATCATCTCTATTAAATCACGAACAGCAAGTTGATATGGCAACAAAACATTTTTTTCTCAGAAGGGATGTTAGGAATTACTTGTACATTTCATTTTACAGTTAAAAAGAGAACTGATCCAGGGTCTTCCACTGACTCATTGGCAGCCTAAGACCTAGCACTCAGATCTCTTGATTTGTTTGCTTCTTTGTCTTATGTCCCACTGCCTTCTTCTTGGGACCCTATTTCTTTAACTCCACAGTGTTATAACAAAGAGATGCTTAATTTGTGAAAATGAGTAAGTGGGGTAGAATCTTCAGTGTCAGTGAAGGGTGAGCATGTAAAGCAGTAAACTGGCAGGTGCTTGTAATGCCATTAAAAAGTGATGTACACTTTACAGCCAGAGGCTTTTAAAATATTTTAAGAATGTTTTCCTGTATACGGTCAGAATTCAGGTAATAGGGTTTGTATGTTTCTTATATTTTCTTTTAAAAAATACCTGTAAGACATCCCAGTTCCTGAAGACGTGGTCATACTAGTTAGTGAAGAGTCTCCATGTGTATATTAATTCCAAGAGTCCACATAATTCTTCACTCTCTAGCTCTGGGTGTATTAAGAGAAAATGAAGGGGCGCTAGAAAGAGCTGTGTAGATCTGTTGAAGGAGTTGGCACATTTCAGAATTGTCCAGAAGGGAATAGAGAGAAACAGTATTCACATTGAGAGTGTCTGACAGGACTAGAGCTACAAGCAGAGGTGACAGGAGTCCTATAATGTAAGGCCAGGAGTCCTTTTTTAAAAAATATTTTATTTATTTACTTAGAGAGAGAGAGAGAGAGAGAGACAGCATGGGCAGAGGGAGGGGCAGACTTCCCGCGGAGCAGGGAGCCCGATGCGGGATTCGATCCCAGGACCCTGAGATCATGACCTGAGCTGAAGGCAGACGCTTAAGCGACTGAGCCCCCCAAGCGCCCAAGGCCAAGAAGTCCTTAAGGTATGGTCCAGAAATCACTCAAGGGTTATGATATTGTTCACTGACCAAATATTTGTTGGGCATATACTGACTACCAGGCACTTGGATGACAGTGGACAAAGCAGATACTTGCTCTTAAAGAGTGTGTGGTACTGAAGGAGACTCACGTGAACCCAGCAATTATAGGTATACTGAGTATTAGCCAAAGGAAAGTGTAAGGGAAAATAGAGCAGGAGGATTTAACCTCACCTAGGAAGTCAAGGAAAACTTACCTGGAAAGTCACATTTCAGCTCAGAATCGAAGGGTGATAGATAACACATGAGGAGCAGAAGGGTTAGCGGTGTTTCAGGGAGAGGGAATTCCGTGCACAAGTCAAAGTCCAGAGAATGGAGAATTCGGAAGAACGGTGTGATGTATGAGGCTTAGATGAAACTGCTGCAAGGGACAGAAAAGTCAGTGCATCCGTGGTTTAAACGGTCGACCAGCTTCTGGGCACCTGGGGGGCTCAGTCGGTGAAGCAGCTGCCTTCGGCTCAGGTCGTGATCCCTGGGTCCTGGGATGGAGCCCCACATCAGGCTCCCCCTCTCCCTCCGCCCGCCACTCCCCCTGCTTGTGCGCTCTCTCTCTGTCAAATAAATAAATAAATAAAATCTTAAAAAAAAAAAAGTAAACAAGCTTCTTACGAAAAGGTCCAGGTGGGTAGTCCAGGTTTGACCTGGCAGTTTCCATCATCAGGGACCTGGCCCCATCCATCTTGTGCTGTCATCCTCCACAGGCACCTTCTACCTAGTGACCCAAAGGATTCCTTCAGCTGTCACTTTGTGCATTACAACTGCAGGAAAGGGAAATGGAAGGAGAGGGCCACGCCTCCTTTCTTAAGGGCAGGGCTCACCTCCCATTGGCTCAAGCCCGGTGACATGGCTGCACTGAGCTGCAAGGGAGGCTGGGAAAGATTTCTATTCCATGTACATGTATGTAGCTGAAAAATAAGGATGTGATTACTGAGAAAGAGGAGAACAGATAGCAGGTTACAATTAGTAGTGTAACACACATGGCTGGATCCCTGAATGCAGAAGGGGAAGAGGAAGGCTAGAGAAGTAGGCAGGAATCAGGTCATGGGGAGTCCTTTGCAGCCTCTGTTATATAGGAGTTTGGAAACTGGAGCAAGGTACATGATGCTGTGGCTGCCTTCTGGGGCGCCGGTTGTAGAGGGGCTAGAGTGGGTCCAAGCAGATCAGTTAGGAAGCTATTAACGATAGTTCAGGTAAGAAACTAAGTGGCTTGAGGCTGGGGTGATGGCAGCTAAAATGGCATGAACAATTCTGAGAGCTATTTAGGATGTAGAATAAGCCCCCTTGAGACTTATGTGTGAGCAGAGGATTATAAGGGGAAAGGAATTAAGGATGACTTCACCAACATTACTGTCTTGAGCAACTGGAAAGGAGATGGGGCTGTTAATACTGAGAACAGAAACTTTTCAGGAAGGGAAGACCGGGAGACAGGACGAGTTTGGTTTGGCCACGCTGAGCTTAGTGTGTCCGTGGGGCAGCTAAGTGGAGGTCTCTCTCAGACTGGGAGTCCTAGGGGAGAAGACAGCTTGAGACACAGTCGTCTGTTCACTCATTGGGGTTTCATGAGAAAATAGCCACATTGTTTCCTCCTACTGTGATGTGTGTATGTGTGCTCTGTGAGAACTTAAATCCCTTCGAGGGGTGGACTGTTGAGCATAGTTAAATCCAGAGGTCATTCAGCCACTGTAACTAGAGAAGTATATGGGAAGAGAAACCTGAGTGGTTGTACCTTCCTGTTATGAAACTCAAAGTCACAGTAGTCACACTGTGGCAGAAATAAACATCAAGGAGTCAGAAGCCCAGCAATAAGAACTGGTGACTTGTAAAATGTTGCAAGTTCGTTATTTTACTTTTGTAAAAATCCCTGGGGCCACCTAGAGCTGTGTCATAGGGTATTAAGTATCCATCTACCAAACTCACAAAATACATGTTTGGAAGTCTTCTTTCACATCTGTATATAGCTATCCCCCCTCACTCTCTACAATGTGTTCGCATACCTGGTGTCTAGTGATTTAGGCCAACCGTGCAAGGCTGGTGGGTGACCCCAGCCACCACACTGAGGATGAGACTGAAGACACTGTAGGGCTCAGAGACTCACTCAAGTAAGATTGGAAAATAAATTCTGGTACTAACACTCTAGTGTGAGTCTTCTGACTCCAAGCCCTGTACCCTTCCTCCTCTAAGGACCTGTTTCTCTGGGATTATTTTTCTTTAGTCTCATCATTTTTTTTTTTTTAGTCTTAATTCTTTAATTTTTCCATGCATGCTAAGGGAGACCTAGCAAGAATAATTCAAATTTGAGAAAAAGCATCATGTATTTTTCTTGAAGCCTATTCACCCTTATTGGATTTGGTACAGGGACAGTTGGGGTTGGCCTGATACTGAAATCTGGTGACTTTCCGTTCCCACTGGTTACCACTTCTTAGTTGAAGAGAGCAGGTCTGTCTGCATGTGAAGGCTTAGCCAGGCTTGAAAAAGCTGATTGGGGTAACTCACAGCGGTTGTCCTGTCCGTAAGTGTGGAGTAATCATATGGGGACATGTGCAAGAAGATAAGTATTAGCCATATGTGTGATTCTGTGCTCTAAAATAGGTCTGTCCTTTGGTTTGAGTAAGATAATTCTGTGTCTTAGTTCATTTTGCACGTAAGCTTGTGAAAATGTATTGTGATACTTCAAGTTTAAAGGTTTAAGGGAAATGATAATAAAATGTCTTTATAGCAACTAAAATGATGAGTTTTTCCCCTTCTTTCATTTTATGAGACCCAGCACAGTAGAGCAGGTTACCTTTGGTATACATTATTATTATAATGCCAAGTGTTTCCAAGTTTTATATGCCTGTTCTTGGGCTCCAGATCTGCACTGCCATCTGTGTTCCCCCAGGTGTCTTGCCTTCACGTTCCCATGACCTTCGTTGTTGGAGGTGGTACCCTAAAGAAGTTGCTGGAGTTGTACTATAAGTCAAAGTCTGAAGGTTTATCATTTTCTAGTGACATACCTTCTCTCGTGATAGGTGTGGCCCACGGGGAAGGACTCTGGTTTGGTCCTAGGGAGCAGTATCTAATTGACTTTTATACAGATGAGGAATAGAGTTAAAATTAAATACCTGTTTGACACCAGAGATTAGAGAGTCCGTGTTTGTGCTCTCAGTACGCTATGCTTCCAGAAAATTATGTAGTGTGTCGGGCAGGAAAAGGTGCTGAACAGAGGATGATGGCAGATGGCTTTCAGGTGGGAATTTGAGAGAAATAGGTCCTATTTTACTGATTTGCCACACTAGTTCTGGTGCTTCCTTTGTGAAATTCATTAGGCTCTAAAGTCTGAGGGCAGGACCATTATTGTCCACCTACTAACCGCCTCAGCGCGGTTGTGGCTCACAGCCAGTAAGTGCGCTGCCCCCACGGCCCTCAGGTTGGGTTAGCAGACTGAATCATTCTCCAGCCTCGTACTTTCTATTCAATCTGTAACCTCGGAGTAGTAAGGTATTTTTTGATGTTTGGGGAAACAGTTAAATATAGTTTTAGTGAAAACTTAAAAAGGGTCTTAGTTTGGTTTAGAGGAAATTTAGGGAAAAATACCATTTGTCATTATCAGGTCAAAAGTTTTAATCAGCTAGTTTAGAATGGCTCTGAGCCCAAGAACTATGCAAATAGAATTATGCAGATGTAATTCTCTACCCTTTGAAGACACAGAGTGTCAGAGACTCCTGTCTGTGCGATAAAGATGAAGCCGGTTACAGACATCACTTGTCCTCAGCTCAGAGCCTGCAGAGACTCCCTATTGCCTGAAGAGTCAAATACACATTGCTCAGAATGGGTGAGAGCCCACGGGCTGGCCTCATCTGCCTCTGTTCCCCTGCTCGAGCCCTGTGCCCTAGTCAGTGGGACACCTGCCTTGTCCTGTGTGTGGACCTTGTTTCTCTCAGTTCTCCAAGATTCCCTGACTTGGCACCATCACCTGGTCAGGACCAAACATTTCTCGTGGCATGGTTCCAGTGTCTTCTGTATAACTCTGTTTTGGCCCCACCCTTGAGGCTCTTGTTGCCTGTTTGGCATTTAGAGCGCACCGTCTGGTTTTGTCCTGCCGTTTGGCTGTGAGGCCCCCAGCCCACCTGCCTGCACTGCTCCGGCATACGGAAGCCTTCAGTAAGCGATGGCCCGTGATGGTGACAAGGCAGTGTAGGAGAGAAAGATGCTGGGTGAATTGGAGGTTATTTTGACCCTGTGTGCTTTGCTGTGTCAGGGGTGATGGTATTGGCTTCTTCTGGAGAAGAAGAGCTATAGAGGAAAGGCCACAGCTTTGTTCTACCTTTCCCTGATTTCAAAATACCACTTCATCAGGTACTGTCTTACTGTAGAAACTTCGGTGGCTCCCTATTGCTTTTAGAATCAAATGTTAGGTTAACCTTTAGGCCTGTATACCTTTCCACTCTTATTTCCTGGTGCTTTTTAGCCAGCCAAGCCCATTCACAGTTTCTCATACATATGGGGATTTTGTCCTTGGCTCCCTTTACCCACTTTAGCCCTTTGCTCCATCCTAAGCCCTTTTCACTTTCAGGGACCACAGAGGAGCATTTAACAGTAGCATGGAGTTTGGGAAAGGCTTCACCAAACCAGGGCTTGAGAGACTGGAAGAATTTGCCAGGCAAAGGAAGGAAGGGATAGAGTTGAAAGGTATAGCACAGGGGTGCCTGGGTGGCTCAGTCGTTTGAACATCTGCCTCTTGATTTCAGCTCAGGTCATGATTGCAGCGAGGTTGTGAGATCAAGCCCTGTGAAGGGCTCTGTGCTCAGTGTGCAGTCTGCTTGGGATTCTCTCTCTCCTCCTCCCTCTGCCCCTCCTCCCCACCCTGCTTGGGTGTTTGCTCTAAAAAAAAAAGAAAAAAAAAGGTGTATTGTGTGCAGATAAATTGGGGTGAAAGAGTGTGGCAGAGTTTGGGAATGGCACTCCTTTGGCACCTCATCTAGAGTCTGAGTTGGGGGGGACCTTAGTAAGCGTTGCGTGCCACCTATCCCCCCCCCTTGCCCAATAAAGGAGTCCCTTCTGTAACATCCTGGACAGCTGTGTAGTGAGTCTGTTAACAGTATCAGTGAACTTGCCATTTTGTATGTCTACTTGTTCCACTGTTCTTCTTTAGCCTGAGTTTCAGACTTGGGCTCTGGGGTCAAACTGCATGTGGGAAAATCCTGGTTCTGCCATCCTCAAGCTGTGTGATTAACTCACACAACCACTCTGCATCTCAGCTGTCTCTCCTAAAAGATGCACATGGTAACAGTAGCTACCTTGTATAGTTAGCATGAGGATTCAATGAGTTAGTGCATGTAGAGCTCCTAGAACAGTGCCTGGCACACCCTTCCTGCTTTTAGTGGTGTTCTTCTCTGTTGCTCTAGCTCTGCACTAGGAGTGTTTACTCCGTCTTCTGACAGCCCTTTCAGTACTTCACTTAGACATGGATGTAGCACAACCTCACAGATGGGTAAACTGAGGCCGTAAGTGGAGAGGTGAGCCTCAGCCAGCAAGTGGCAGGGCTGGGACCAGCTCCACATCTCTTGTGCAGCTTGTTTCTCCCAGGTTGAACCAGTGTCCAGCCTTTGTATGAAGCCCCGTGCGTGCGTTCTGCTGCTCTGTGCCCCCGTTCTGGTCTGTGAGGATTTTGGTACATTCTCATGTGTACCGTGGTCTTGATCCCACAGGTGGTTAAGGAGGTTAAGCAGGAACGGTCTGAGCGTTGTCCCATGTTGCCCTTGGGCCGGGGCAAATGGATGGAAATCTGCAGTCGACCAGTCTACTTCTCTCTCTTGTCTGCAAGGTGAATCAATAATGGCCTTCTAATGAGACTGTAATAACAGTTCTTTGCAGTTTACCAGGCATAGCCTGGTTTGTGACACCTTCAGTCTTCCCAACAGGCTATGAGGAAAGGTTGGCCAGGAAGAGGGGTTGGGACTCGGGCCCAGAGTCTTGCCCCAGGCCTCACAGAGGGGAGGTGAATCTGACACCGTCTTTCATGCACACTTCCCTGTAGTCTGACTGTGTTACACTTTTTATCTCTTACGTGCTTCATGCGGAGGCCCTGCACTTGGGTGCTGCCTGAATGGTTATGGTGTGGGTGGCAAAGCACGTAAGTGGGTGTGATAGGAAGAGGCCTGAATCAGGAGAGGAGGAAGATACAGCAGGCCAGGCTGCTGTCTGCATGGAGATGGGAGTTAGCTCCTTGGGAATAGGGGGCGTTGCTCTGTGTTAGAGAGAAGGTCGACTTGCTTCACTTTGCACGGTTAGTGCCAGACCCATTGTATTCAGTTGGGTTTGGGGCCCCATGTTCCAGGCTGTAGAGTTTCAACTGTTGGGAATCTGGTGAGTGTTAATTTGCATGTGAAACATGAAAGAGAATAGAATGGAATAGAAAAGATTAGGGTACATTGTATCTGATAAGAAAGCATTACATTGTTTCATGAGACTTTTATATCAGTATCACAGAAATGTATTTCTATTTTATTTTATTTTATTTTATTTATTTATTTTATTTTATTTTTTTATTTTATTTTATTTTATTTTATTTTTTTTATTTTATTTTATTT
>NW_027397105.1:99513-115584 GCF_003265705.2 Callorhinus ursinus | reverse complement strand
TTTTATTTTATTTTATTTTATTTTATTTTATTTTATATTTGAGAGAGATCACAAGCAGGGGGAGTGGCAGAGGGAGAGGGAGAAGCAGGCTCCCCGCGGAGCAGGGAGCCTGACACAGGGCTCGATCCCAGGACCCTGGAGTCATGACCTGAGCCGAAGGCAGATGCTTCACCAACTGAGCCATGCCCCCGAAATGTATTTCTTTCCTTTTTTTTTTTTCTTAAGATTTTATTTATTTGAGAGAGACAGTGACAGAGATAGAACACAAACAGGGAGGGAGGGGCAGAGGGAGAAGCAGGCTTCCTGTGGAGCAGGGAGCCTGATGTGGGGTACCAAGGACCCTGGGATCATGACCTGAGCCAAAGGCAGATGCTTCACCGACTGAGCCACCCAAGCGCCCCCCGAAATGTATTTCTTACAGTGAGACTTGAGACGCCCTGCTCTGAGGTTATGTCAAACTGGAGGGCCCCAGAGGGGACAGCCAGCGTGGGAATGAGACTAAAGCCGTAGCAGATAGAGAACTGGCTGAGGGAGACTCGGGGCCTGTTGATCACCATGTTTAGTGATCCGTGGGCTGTTTTGGGGCAGAGGGATCAGATGTGTTCTGAAGGGCCCCACAGGTGGTGACATTAGGGAGACACATTTCCATTCATTACACAGAGAAGAGAGTTGTTGCTGTCAGAACTGGTCAATTTTATGTTCTTCTGTCATTAATTTAACCCCAGATTCTCTGCCACTTGCCTGAATCCCTTGCAACACAATTGGCTGTGTTCAGGCACACGGGAGTTGCATCAGACTCACCTTCTCAAGAGCCCTCTGATCTGCTTCATTCTGGACCTGGTGTTCTTTAGGTTGTTGGCATCTCCAGCAACCAGGGATTCATTTTCTCTCAGGTTGGACCCCGTTCTTC
Source organism: Callorhinus ursinus (assembly GCF_003265705.2). Classification (NCBI taxonomy): domain Eukaryota; kingdom Metazoa; phylum Chordata; class Mammalia; order Carnivora; family Otariidae; genus Callorhinus; species Callorhinus ursinus. The sequence goes on along the minus strand of NW_027397105.1, from coordinate 114,674 downwards.
CCCATTCTTGGCATATTCGGTTTTCTGGTGACCGCACCCTCTAGGAGCTTTCTGAATAAGGGAGCATTAACTAGTTTATTTTTTGAGAGCCTTGCATGTGTGAGAATGTCTTTTTCCACTCTCTCAAAGTTGGTGGTATTTTGACTGTGTATTAACTTCTGGGTGAGAGAGAGTCCCCCCAGAATGTTGAAGACCCTGCTCCTATTCCAGCTCCCTGTGTAACTGCTGAATCAGCCTCTGATTCCTGACCTCTGACATGGACACTGCGTCTTCTCCCTGGGAGTAGGAACTTCTCTTTCCTCTCTGTGTTATGAAATCTCAATACGATGTGCTTTTATTCACCACGGAGGGTGTTCAGCCTCTTCAGTTTCAAAACTCATGTCCTTCAGTTGGAGGAGATTATCTTGGACCATAAGAATTGCCATTTCTCTCCCTCCTGTTTCTGTGTTTCCTTCTCTGGGACTTGTAGTATTTGGATATTGGATTCCTGGACTGGTCTCCCGTTTCTTTTCCTCTTGCCTAGTTTCCATCACTTTGTCTTTTGCTCTAGTCTCTGGGCACTTTAGTCAATTTATCTTCCAGCCTTTTGAGATTTATCTTCCCAGATCTATTGTTGAGATTTTCATTTTGCTGTGGTATTTTTAACTTTCAAGAGCTTATAAAAATGTTCTGAATACACGGGGCGCCTGGGTGACTCAGTTGGTTAAGCGACTGTCTTCGGCTCGGGTCATGATCCTGGAGTCCCGGAATTGAGTCACACGTCGGGCTCCCTACTCGGCAGGGAGTCTGCTTCTCCCTCTGACCCTCCTCCCTCTCGTGCTCTCTCTCTCTCATTCTCTCTCTCAAATAAACAAATAAAATCTTGAAAAAAAATGAATACACTGTTTTCAGTAATAGTGTCTTGGCCTTTCATGACGATACAGGGTTCTTTTTTATTAGGTGGTAGTGGTGGCAGCTTCCCAACTCTGAATATACTAAAACCCACTAGGTCGTACACTTTATTTATTTATTTATTTTAAAGATGTTATTTATTTGAGAGAGAGAATGAGATAGAGAGAGAGCATGAGAGGGGGGAGGGTCCGAGGGAGAAGCAGACTCACTGCTGAGCAGGGAGCCCGTTGCGGGACTCGATCCCGGGACTCCAGGACCATGACCTGAGCCGAAGGCAGTCGCTTAACCGACTGAGCCACCCAGGCGCCCTAGGTTGTACACTTTAAAAGGGTGAGTTTTGTGATATGTGAATTATACCTCAGTAAGCTGGTATTAAAAATATCTTTTAAAATATTTTTCTGAAGTATTAATGATAATCATTTTGACATTTTCTTCTCCTCCTTTCTTTTCTCCAAGTTGCCATTTCTGTGTTTCCTATGAAGTCTTTCCTCAAATGTCCAGTTGTCCTGGGCTGGAAACTCCTATTAAAGAGTGGGAGACTAAAGAGGTGGGTTCTCCATGCATCTGGCTGGTGACGCTGAGCCTCACTGTAAGGTGAACGGGTTGGGCCCTTTCGTGGGGAGCCCTCCAGTATCGGTGTCTCCAGGTCTGTCCTCATGGGCTTGTCTGGTGCCCCAGTCTCTTGCCTGAAGGGTGTGCGACAGGCTGCTAGCATTCTGGGAGCCCGAGAGGAAGGGTGAGTCTTCTAAACCTTTACCCTGTAAGCTCTAGTGCTTGATATTTCCTCGTCCAGAGACTCTGTGCTACTTTCTCTGATGGAATCAACTCCCCAGGCTTCTGACTGGAGAGAGGATCTGGGGATGTCTTATGTTTGTTTGTTTGTTGAATGGAAAATTTTAAACAGAGGGAAGCCGAGATAAGTGTAGAATGATCTCTCTCACATGCCAGTTCCAACAACCACCAACTCAAGGCCAATTTTATTTCATCTAAATCCCACCTACTTTCTCCTCCAAATTATTTTGAAGGAAGTCTTTTCCATCCACAAATACTTTTTTTCATCTATAAAAGTTTCATTAAATATCTTTAAGAGATGAGAACTCTTTAAAAAGTACACAATCCTACTATCACCCTTTCCCTTCAAAACAAAAAACCATACCCCAGTAATTCCTGAAGGTCAGTATCACAGCCAGTCATTTCTAACTGCTTTTTAAAATAGGCCCCTCATCGATTACCTCCACCCTTGGTGGCGCCCGTGGCCTTAGAAGGCTTTTGGGGTCCTGCAGTGGGGAGCAGTCTGTGTCTCTGCTTTGCACAGCTCCAGCTCAGGGCTCCGCTTTCTTGTGGAGGAGTGGCCAGCAGTAGGCATCGTCTGCTTTCCAGCCTTCCAGCTTCCAAAATGTTGTTGCTGTTGCATCACATAATGTTCTCTTTGTTTTTGTGCTTAGAAAAAAAAATCCCTTCATGATATTGTCTTAGTGGGATTTCAGGAGGAAATAGAGGTAAACGTATTTGTTTGAAAACTCTTGATGGCTGGTGGTCCAGCTTGCTCGGAAGCCTTAACGGATGCGGTGGGCGTTCCTTCCCGGAGTCCCTAATCCATCTTTCTGCCCCATTGGCAACAGACAAGTCCATCTTCATAATGAGCTTTTCCCTCTAATGTCTTTTTTAATTTTAATTTTATTTATTTATTTTTGTCTTTTTTTTTTAAGATTTTATTTATTTTTGAGAGAGAGCGAGAGCACACGCATGTGCACAAGCACAAGCAGGGGGAGGGGCAGAGGGAGAAGCAGACTCCCCGCTGAGCAGGGAGCCCGATGTGGGACTCGATCCCAGGACCCTGGGACCATGACCTGAGCCGAAGGCAGACGCTTCACCGACTGAGCCACCCGGGCGCCCTAACGTCTTTCTTAAATTAATTAATTAATTATTTTAAATTTTTTCCCTCTAACTTCTGTCTCATGACCTTCGTTTTCACTGGCCCTTCTTGTGACAGCCCGTCCCAGGCACCCATTCTTCACCCTGAAAGCCTGTGCTTCTGCATCCATCCTCATGGGCAGTGTCTTCTCTCCACCACGATCTCTTTCCTCTGATCCCTTCCGTTTCATTTCTTTTTGGTGGGGAGCTTCCAGACCCAACGCGGCTTCCTGACTGGGTCTAATCAGAAAAGAACAGGGTGATATTTTCTCTCCTTTTGAACATCATCCTTTGAGTAGCGTAGCCTTTGATCCTGTCATTTTTTTTTGGATAATCTTGTCAGGTTGAGGAAATGCAAAGAGAAGGCTTTGTCTTTCCCTCACACATAGCTCCAAACTCTGTCCCCCAGCCTACATTTATGCCCATGGTTTTTGGACCTGAGTGTAGGAATTTGCTCTGTTCCTTTTAAACACTGTGTTTAGAGGTCGGTCTGTGGTGGAAATCGGGGTACTCGTGCCAGTCATGAAGCCTCAGTGGGACATCTCCATATTCCACAAAGGAGGGAAATAAGGAAAAGGCAGGAGTTTTAAGGGAGAGAGAGGTTTACTTAGGAAAGAAGTTGGGAGACTCCTGAAGAACTTCATGGTGAGGGATGCCTGTGAGTGAGTGAATCAGCAGGAAGAGAGAAGCCACTGATCCGGGAGGGACTGAGATCTGGGGAGACAGGACAGTCGCCAGGTGAGGAGAGTCTTGTAGAACATGGGAGGAGCTGGCGTCAGGGACGCAGGAGAGGGTGCCGGCGCGGGTTCAAAAGCACTCTAATGTGCTTTCATTGTATTGGACTCTGTTCAGATGCCGCTTAGTCCAGACAGCAGCCTGTGAGTTTGGTAATATTTGCTCCATCATTTAGATCAAGGAGCTAAGGCTTCTGGAGGTAAAGGAATGTGTGGGTAGTCATATAGCCGGTTAGTGACAGAGCAGGATTCAAACCAAATCCCACACTCTACCCACTTCCCCAGATGGCTCAATACTGGCAGGGAGCAAGCTCGACTATGGCTAAAGGTTAGTGAAAACAGAGCGGTGACATGGATAAATATCCAGTTAGGTCTTGTGTCCAAAGAGTGTTTGAAAAGAAAAGCCCTGCTAAACCTGACATGCTACTCTGAGCCAAGTCTCCCACTCTAGCTTTCTATCTGGTTCTCTGTAACTTGCTGGAAAATGTTGTACTGCTTGCTTCCTGAAATTATTTGGGAGAAGGGGATTAATCTCTTGAAAGAGAGATGAGATGACAAAATTGTGTGTATATGAAGTAATACTTGTATACATACACTCTGCAAAGCATAGTGAGTTACTGTCCTGAATTTGATTGTTCTCTGAGTGATGTAAATGGACTCTTTGCTCAACTACCCCAGGGCACCGGCAGCAACAAAGTGTCAGATGTGGAACACACGTGACTATATTGCATCTCTTATGTTGTAGGCCTTTGCCCAGTTTGATGCAGAGGGCGATGGTACCGTCGATGCTGAGAACATGTTGGAGGCCCTCAAGAATTCCAGTGGAGCTAATCTCCAGGGGGAATTAAGCCACATCATCAGACAACTGCAGGCCTGTTCTCTTGTCCCAGGTAAGGCTCTCACCTGAGTGCTGAAGGCCAGAGAGTGCTAGCATAGGGCCAGGATGAACTTTGCTGTCCTGTGGGTTGTAATTAGGCAAGGTGAGGGCCCCGTGAGATAAATGTGCTTCTCCAAGAGTCTCATTTAAGCGCAGGAACTGACTCAGTCCGTGCAGTCATCTCCTTGGGTCCCCAGTACCGTGATGCTTGAGCAGTTCTGCCATTTTTATGAACTTTTGTTGTGAGCCTACCTTCCTTAGTGGATCTCTTTATTTCACTCTCTCAAGAAGCTGTCCCTGGCTCCTGGTTCTCTTAGCATCGTGCATTTGTCTTTTGCCTCATGTCACCACTGTAATTAATTAATTACCCGCTTATCTGTAAATGTCTGTCTTTACTCCTACACTGTGAGCTCCATGAGGATAGTGGCCTCTTCTGCTGTGTCCTCACATTTAACACATTTTGGGTATATGGTAGGCACCCAATGGGTTTTTTTGTTTGTTTTATTAGAAAGCTATCACTCAGAAATTTAAGTAATAATATAAGTAGGGTACAAATTAAGCAATACTTCTTCTACATTGTACCTATGAACAAACTTTGTGTTTCTGTATGGTTTCTTCTGGGGACTCAGAAGACAGATTCACAGTTAAATTACCCTCCTTTTTTTCCAGTGAGAAAACAATTGAGTTTTTAAAAGGAAAAAACTTTGCATATCACCCTTTTAGCCTCAGCTTATCTCAGAACTTTCCTGCTATGCATTCAGTGTCCTACTACTTAGCACAGAGCCTGGCAAGAACAGCGGTGGAGGCAGGTAGACTTGGTAGATGCGTAAACGTGAATTTGATTGCCCTTGACCTCTCTGGCTTAATGCGGAGGCTGTGCTGAGCTAGGGAAGGATGATGTTTGTGTATGAGTGAAGAATGCACATTTCCGTTCTTCCTCAAGTTGTCTTTGATTATGTCATCTTTATAGAGCGTTGTAAGCAGTCCAGACATGTGAACTTTTTCCTACTCCACGGCAGTTAAAATTATGCTTTGGATTATGTTTAGCTAAATTATATCTTGATGCATTTACGTATTACTCCCACTTTTGCACTACCAGCACAGGGGAAGCATCAGGAGCTTTATGTGGACAACTCAAACAGATGTTTGGGAGGGGAGGGATGGGGTGGAGATCAGGGAACCCACCCAAGATAATACTTACTGCATTGTTGCTCTGGGGAGATTAGGTGAGAAAAACGTGGGGTTCGGACCCTGAGGTGTTTATGTACCAGAGTTGTGACTGGGACGTTCTTGTCAAAATTCTCTATCACCACTCAGTTTAAAAGATACTGCTTTATTACAGTCCTAGCCTGAACCTTGGTAAGCTGGGCTAGCCTGGCTCCTGGGATTTGTTTCCTCGTCCCTCTTTCCAGCCGAGATTGGAACTTGTCCCTTTCTTACCCTATCATGCTGGCGCTCAGTGTTTGCCAGACTTGTATGACTTCCCGTTAGAAGAGGCCATCTGTGTTCTCACGTGCATCCTGAACACATGGGTTCGCCATCAGCCGCGTCCTCACGTCAGGGTGGTGCTGCTGTGGGGTCCGCCAACGGAAGAAAAACTGTACGAGGATGGTGAGGGGTGGCACGGACTTTTGAGTCTTGGGGGAATTGAACCGGTGTCTCCAGGGTTTGCCTGGGGTTGGGGGGGCGTCATCAAAATGGGGTGCTTCCAACACACAGTTTCTCCTTAGCCTCACGTTCTATCTTGAAAATCAGTGCGAAGTCTCATTCTCGGATATAACCTGTTTTACACTTAAAGTAACTTCTCCTAAGACTTCTGGAGCCTTGTTCCAGGTGCTGCTTAGATGGGGTGTTCCGTTTGTGAAAGCTCATCAGGCAGTGCGCTTACACTGTGGGCACTGTTCCTTATGTCTGTCGTGATTCATTAGAACGCAAACAGAAAAGAAATGCCCCCAAATCCACAAGTGTATCTGAGCTCCAGGAGGAGCTGCTGCATTTATCCTCTCCCTTCTTCACACTGGGTGTGGGTACCTTGGTTCCAGGCATACGCATTGTAGGTTATGATGGATCATGAAAGGGTTTTAAACGGGTAGACGTTGTGTTTGTAGGATTACTTGGGTTAATGCCAGACAAAGGGCAGCCAGGAGAGCCACTCAGGAAATCTGGGTGGGTCAGTATGAACAGGAGATGTGAGGCCAGAGCCTGGGCAGTGGCCAGAGGGATGGGCAGAGTGGGCAGACTCCAGGGAGCCGCCCTGGAGAGAACGTGGAGCCCGGGAGGAGCACCTGGGGCAGAGCCTTGTGCATTGTAAGATGCCACGGGGACTATGGTCAGGGTGGTGGCTGCATAATCATTATCGTGGTCTCATGTAGCTTAGTATATAAAAGCAGTTACACTTTTACTTTCTAATGTGATAAACTTGGTTCCTAGTCCACGTTCTGTATACAAAATTATATAAAAACTTCTGGTCAGTATTTCAGTGCTTATACATTTTTTAAAGCTTGGATTGAAACAAATAATCATTTACTGTAAGTCTTCTAAAATTCTATTAAACTAAAATGAAATTAAAATTTTTTTAAGATTTTATTTTGAAGTAATCTCAACAACGCAACATGGGGCTCAAACTCACAACCCTAAGATCAAGAGGCTCATGCTCCACCAACTGAGCCAGCCAGGTGCCCCAAAATTAATGTTTAAATTGAGGTTACCACTGGTTCATTTCTCATTTCTTTTCTTGTCTTTTTTTTTTTTTTTTTTAAAGTAGGCTCCATGCCCAGCATGGAGCCCAATGTGGGGCTTGAACTCATGACCCTGAGGTCAAGACCTGAGCTGAGATCTTAAGAGTCAGCCACTTAAACAACTGAGCTACCCAGGCACTCTAGCCACTGGTTCATTTCTTAAAACTTGTTTAGATTTTTAAATGATTAAAGCTGAAAATACTGGGGCGCCTGGGTGGCTCAGTCATTAAGCGTCTGCCTTCGGCTCAGGTCATGATCCCGGGGTCCTGGGATCGAGCCCCACATCGGGCTCCCTGCTCAGTGGCGAGTCTGCTTCTCCCTCTCCCACTCCCCCTGCTTGTGTTCCCTCTCTCGCTGTCTCCTTCTCTCTGTGAAATAAATAAATAAAATCTTTAAAAAAAAAAGAAAAGCTGAAAATATCAATGAAGATTATTTTTTTTAAAGATTTTAATTTATTTTTCAACAGAGAGAGAGGGAACACAAGCAGGGGGAGTGGGAGAGGGAGAAGCAGGCTTCGCGAGGGGAGCCCAATGTGGGGCTCGATCCCAAGACCCCGGGGTCATGACCTGAGCCGAAGGCAAGACGCTCAATGACTGAGCCACCCAGGCGCCCTCAATGAAGATTCTTAACGGCTGCTTTTAATTCAGCCAATTCAGAGAGGCCACCAGGCAGGGGGTGTGGGAACACTATTGTGGTGGGTTTCTAAAAAACAAAAATGGGTTTTGTCTGCCTAGGTTTCATAGACATCTTTTCAGAGTCCAAGGAGGGCCTGGGTGTGCACGCATCCCTGATCCTGCGCTTCCTGCACCGCAACCGGCTCTCCGGCACGGCTGTCCCCTGCCCCATGCTGGACCACTGTGGGAATGTGTGCTCCATGAGGGCTTCCGTTCTGAAGGAGTCCTTGGATCAGCTGCTCCAGAGAGAAAAGGGTACGTGTACTCATGTGGTGGGAGCTCCTCAACACGTTCCACATGCCGTAGGAGCCAGCCCTTCTCCCTGTTTTCATCTCTGTAAGCCAGCCTGCCTGCTTTCCCTCCTTCCCACCTTCCTTCCTTCCCACAACTGGCTTCTCGTAGTTCAGGTCTCATTACTCTATCTAATTAACGCCCCCATTCCCCATCATTCCCCTCTTCTGGTCACCATCACCTTTGTAGGTTTAATGTTCTAAATGGCACTTATTATTTGAAATTGTAACATTATTATTTCTCTCCGTTTTGTCTGCCTTGTTTGTGTCATTATCCTTAGCACTCGGAACTCTGCCTGACACATAGTAGGTACTCTGTGAGTAGTAGTTGAGTCAAGGAGGAAAGCCACCACACACAGTGTGGACTCACTCAGGTCCGTGGAACATAGTACTGAGTCCAGAAACAGACTCAAGTGCATGTGGGAACATAGTACCAGGTAGAGTCAGCATTACAAATGGATGGAAAGGTGAATTAGTCAACATGTGAGGTCAGGGCAACTGGCCAGCCTTTTGGAGAAAAAAATAAAACCAGATTCTTAACCCATTCCATTCACTGAAACAAATTTCAGGTGGATCGAAAAGTTCAGCTGTAAAGAAACTGAAGTGCTAGAAGAGAGTAGTCCCACTCTGCACAGCTCTTGGCACAGGGACCTCGCTAAGCAAGATGTGAGACTCAGAAACTATCGGATTCATAAATTAGACTTTATGCAAACTGAAAGGTCTGTATAGCAGAAAATAGAAGAAGAGTCAAAAGACGAATGATATTCTAGGGAACAAAAATATATTTTGTAACATGTTAGGACAAACTGAATTTTTTACTAACCCTGACCTTGGGCACTTACTTAACTCTCTGTGCCTTGGTTTCCTCATCTCTGAACTGAATTAGTACATAGAAAACAGAGAGAGAAGTGCCCGGCTCATGGTACACAGCACCTGTTACGTGTGTGTGGGTCTACGTCCTGTAACATACAAACCGGCGAGAAGACTTGGGACCCAGCAGAAAGTTAGATGAGGGTAGGATGGGGCTGCTCTCAAAAATGCAAGTGGCTTACAAAGTCTCACACATATTTAAAGAAATGTCCATTGAAACTGTAAGATACCCTTTTCTTCTCTTAGTGTGGTTTTGCAAATATATCAATGAATTAAGTATTTTACTATAGTGAACTCATGGAGCAATCCTTGGCCAATTTCTGCTTTATAAGGGCTTTTTGGAAGGAGATTTTAAGGAATACTTATTTTTCCAGGACCAAAGTACCAAGCATATTTATGTTAGATATTTTAAATGACCCTTTATTTCCCTTTGTGAAAGAGATGTCATGTGATAGAATCTGGTTTTCCCTGCAGAAAGTCCTGGAGATCTAACCAGAAGCCCGGAGATGGACAAACTTAAGTCAGTAGCAAAGTGCTATGCTTACATAGAAACATCCTCCAACCCGGCAGACATCGACAAGATGACAAATGGAGAAACGTCCTCCTACTGGCAGTCAGATGGCAGTGCCCGCTCACACTGGATTCGGTGGGTGCTAGAACAGCGGTTGGTGAGAGCCCAGGAAAGGACCTGCTTGCTTTCTCTTACCTCATCAGTGTGGTCACAAATTAGCTTCTGAAGTTTAGAATATTTTCTACTGCACTGCCTGGTTGTTTTCTTATTGGAAGTGACTATCTGTGGAGACGTCTGAAGAATCAAGTAAAAAGAATTACATGAAATCATGCTGCCTGCTTCATGTATTCATGAACGTAGGTAGTCATTTTGCCTGCGTTGTGTATTCATGAACGTGGATAGTCATGCTCCCTGTGTCGTGTATTCGTGAACGTGGGTAATTCCTGCACTTGGTACTTAAGGGAGAAAGAGTATTTGACTGATATTTTATCGTAATGATTTCAGATCTTTTCCACTAGTTTCTCAGGAAAATTAACATCACAAGGGGCAAGTACTTTTTTTATATCAGATGTGATTTTACTTTTTAAGATCCTTTCTGTGTATTAAAAAATCTGTATGCACCTCTCTTTGCCAGTTTGGCAGAAGAGGAGGGGTTGGGATGAGCAGGAACCCTGGGGTAGAGTTGGCGGCAGTAAGCTGGTGTTTCTAGAAGTTCTGAAGCTGCCATCTAAAGTTTCACCTGTCTCTTCAGAGAATGGGCCGATTTCAGTTGGTGGAAACAGAAATATTTGTCTTGTTCTCTCATGGGGAGTATATGTGACCTTTAGCCATCTAACTTGTAGATGAGGGAATATATTCAGTTCTTCAGATGAGGTTTAGAATTTGCTTCTTGCAGGTCAAGCGGTTTTTTTAGGGTGTTCATATTGTACTTTCCTGCCTGTACTGATAGCTTAAAAGGAAATGTAAGATTAACCTGGAACTGAAAGGAATTTTAGAGACACAGGAAGGTCATAAGGACTTTTCCAGTTGGTTGCTTTTAGGAAAGAGTGTCTGACGGAATCAAATTCAAGCCTGCAGAGATGGGACTCGTGGGCACTGCCAGCTTCGCCCCATATACACACTCGTCGTTTGTGCTCCCTGTGTTTTCCAGCTTAAAAATGAAGCCAGACGTTGTGCTTCGGCACTTGTCCATCGCGGTGGCTGCCACTGACCAGAGCTACATGCCGCAGCAGGTGACAGTAGCTGTGGGGAGAAGTGCCAGCGATCTTCAGGACGTCCGCGATGTGCACATTCCCAGCAATGTCACTGGCTATGTGACACTGCTGGAAAATGCCAACATCAGTCAGCTCTGTGAGTCAGCCACGAGGCAGCTTGCCTTCTGATTTGGGGAGTGGGAGGGGCGAAGAAGGGATCGTTTTTAGTGGGAGGACCTCTACAGTGGAGAAACTGTCGGATTTTCTTGGGAGGTTGGATTTGCTTCTCATGATGCACATGGGAGTAGCCATTATTTCATCTCTGTGGTGTTGTAGAAAGTTATAGGAGCCCTTTTTAACAAATAATATTTTATTCTTGTTTCCTTATTAGAAAATTAGAAAAATATAGATAAACAGAAATTACTCAAAATCCCACTACCCAAGGGATTGTCACTATGAATATGTTAGTGTGGATCCTTCCAGATCTTTACTTGTGTGTGTGTGTGTGTGTGTGTGTGTGCGCGCGCGCGTGCGCGCACACACGGGTTAAAACATAGCATTGTGCATATGTATTCACAAAATGTAATATATTTGTATACGTATTTACAAAATGGCAATATTCTTTCCATGCTGTTGTGTAAAATGTTTTAGCATATTGCAGACCATGTGTTCTTGCACACCTTTATTTAGCGATGTAAGAACGTGCCTTAATTTTAACCAGCCCTTTATTCCTGGACATGTACGTTGTTTCCATTTTTATACTATTATGACCTTGCTTCACACCTAGCATTTTGGAAATAATCACAATTCTGTGATTTCTTTCCAGGCTTTTTTCATTCAGGGAGCCGGGATGCTTCATGTTTTGTCTCATTTCTCCTAATGCTTTCCTGGGCCAAAAGAAGTGTCCTTACTTTGCTCAGAGGAACTGAGGCCTAGGGAGGTAGAGTCTTTGTGTCTCGTGCCTGGGCAAAGTGGTAGCTAAGCTCCTGGAGTAGACGCTGCTTTCTCTCAGCTGTGCCCTCTTCAGCTTACCACCTCCTCCTCTCCAGCCCAAACAAGGGATTGCGACAGCTCTTAAAAGGGGGTCATGCCTGTGTTGTCATCTGTTTGGACTTGATTACTAAACATAAATTCTAACAACTGCTGTGAGGCAGCAGCTTTTTAAGTCAAAATTTCAGAACCCCAGCAAAAATTCTAGAAATGTTCTTACTTATTTAATCAGGATCTAAAAAAATGGCCTTTGTGTTAATTTTCAAGATGCATAAATTCCTAAGAAACTTTGTGATGGCAAGGGTTAAGCCACCCTTAAATTTACACAGTAGTCCTATGACTCCGTAGTTTGGTCGATGCTTTTCTGACAAGTTTATTATATGCCAGCTCCATTGTACACATTATTTATTTCTGGCATCAAAGTATATTTCAGAATTTTCTTTTCAAAATGTGAATTACTATTTTGCTTTTAGTTGGGAGCCTAGTATTTGCTGAACTGAAGAAGTTAATCCAATACTGAATTTGTTGTTTGCACTTGACAGATGTCCAGATTAACATAAAACGTTGTCTTAGCGATGGATGTGACACTAGGATTCATGGTCTGAGGGCTGTTGGCTTTCAGAGAGTTAAGAAGTCTGGGGTCTCGGTGTCAGATGCTTCTGCAATCTGGTACTGGTCTCTGCTAACCTCTCTGGTGACGGCGTCCATGGAGACAAACCCTGCCTTTGTCCAGACAGTGCTGCACAACACGCAGTAAGTCACCCTCTCTGCCTCCCTGCCCATCCAGGTGCCCCTCTTGCCCCCTCCCCCTGCAGAGCACGTCCCTGACACTCAGTGGCTCAGCCCTGGGTGCCCTGGTGTTTCCTGTCTGCGCTTTCGGCTCCAGTCTGGGGGCCGGGGGCGGGGACGGGTCACGCACACTGTTGTGTTCCTCACCCATGGGGGAACAGTTGCTCACATTCACAGATCACTTTGTATCAGATACAGCACCTTCAGATGCTGCGCATTATTTACCTCCTCCTGTTGTGCAGCATACACGTAAACCTTATCCCCGTGTCACAGACGAGGGCTCTGTGACACTCCCCGCGGCAAGTCACTGGGCTGGGCAGGGATGCGCCTGTGTGAATTTAAATTTAAAAAGCTAAAAATTAAAAAAAACAAAAACAAAAAACTTGTAGGGCAGGAAGACCCAGTGGTAACAGATGAAGTGGGGAGTAGTGACATAGAGCCTTAGAAGCTAGGAGGTTCTAGTCCTGGATTTAAGTTACTAATAGCGGTTCTCTGACATCTTCTGAGCATGGAGCTTTTCAGCCAGTAGCGCTGCGGGCAGTGCCAGATGTGAAGTCATATTTGGCTGTACTCCTGTCTTGCTTCCTGTTTAAAAATTTTTTTAAAAAATCAATTAGAAACTTAGAGAAAGATCGCACATACAGCACAAACAACTTTATTTCCTTCTGAGCCATTTGAGAGTAATCTGCAAACCTGGTGCCCCATTGTCCCTGAGTACACGAGTGTGTGTTTCCTGTCAGCAAGAAGGTTCACTGCCACCAACGGGACCAGGAAGTTCCCAGTGATGCACGGTGCTGTCATCTGGTCCTCAGGTCCCATTCGGGTCCTGCTAGCTGTCCCAGTGACGTCCCGTGTAGCAAAAGGACCCAGGCCACACTTGGCGTTTGTCATGTCTCCTTAGTCTCCCCTGGTGTGGACCAGTTCCTCAGTCTTTCCTGGACGTTCTGACTTTGACACTTTTGAAAATTATTGGTTGGTTATTTCCAGGAGTGTCGTTCAGTTTTGGTTCACCTGATGTTTCATAATGATTCAGTTTAGGTTTTGTGTCTTTAGCAGGAGTATCAGAGAAGTGATGGTGTGTTCTCATTGCGTCCTATCAGGTGTCACACAACTTTAGTGTCCACTTACTAGTCCCGCTCACGTTAACTTTGATCCCTTGAAGGGAGGGGCGTCTGCCAAATTTTTCCATTGTAAAGGGATTTTTTTGTGTTGGTAATTAGTAAGTATTTTGTGAGGAGGTGCTTTGAGACTGTAAATGTCCCATCCTTCCTCAAACTTTATATTGGTATGGACTCATGATTCCTGTGTTAGTTGCTGGCTTATAACATCACAGTGTTGATGTGTAGGCTGGCCCAGATTTGGCCAATGGGAACCCCCTTGGTGTGATTCATGTGTCCTTTTGACGTGTCCTCAGCAACTTGAAACACTTCCTTACTTTCTAGAACAGCAGACTATTCCAGGCCTGTCTCGATTGCTCCCTGCCTCAGTCCTGGAATCAGCCACTGTTTCTGAGGGGTCATCATCCCTTTTAGTGGAGACTAAACAGACGAGCTCATTGCTTCTCTCAGGCCCTGTCAGCGGGCCCCACTAGGAAATACACGTTTGTGCATAAATAGTACACGTATGTGTGTACACGTTACACACTCTCACACCCGTAGTCACGTCTGCATCTGTAGTGCTGAGAGCTCGAGAGTCCGCACCGACACCCCCACTTCTAATCCAGCACTCTGGTGTACACTCTGGTTTCCTCTGTGTTTGCACCCCCCCTTCTCGGGTAACGAGAAAACTGCTGCCCTTCCTCCCCACTGTATTTACTGACTTACTGAGTCCTCCATATACAACCCGTCTCCCGTCTCCCGTCTCCCCTGCCCTTGCCTGGACACCCTCCTTCCTGACTCCTGCTCCAGCACCTTCTGCAGGGCTGTTGCTCTGACCGTCCTTGTGCCTGGGCCCTGCTTGTTCCCCTTGGGTTCCCTCGCTCTGCACCGGGCCGCCCTCCTTGGTGCTCACATTCCCTGCCAGGCCGACCCTTTGTGCAGATACCTTTCTCACTCTGCTCAGTACCCACTTGAGCACCCCGTTATGGGCCCCCAGGGTGCCCTACCCTCCCACCCAAACACACATGAGTGTCTGCCTTGTGTCGCCGTGCTTTATGGACTGAATTCACAGGAAGGGGAAGAAGAAGAGCTTTCTACCTTATTCTTGTAAAGATACGCCAAGTTGTTGAGGAATGGATATATTTAAAGTTTATATTTCTAAACAGTTCTAACAGTAATTGTTAATCTGCAATTGTTTTTTCACTCCTAATGTTTAAATATCAGTGATCTAAAACCACTGTAAATCTTTTTTGAAAAAAATCGGTGAGGGACAATAAGAAGAATATCATGAAACAAAACTGTTGTATCAGTAGAAATAAATTTGGTAAATCACTGCACGCCCGTGTGCATTTGGCCTCATTGACCAGCTGCCTTTCATGTGGCTGCCGCCCTGGGCAGCCCCTTGTGGAGCGGGTAGGAAGAATGAGGAGAGCAGAGGGGAGCCGACGCAATGTTAGCCTTGCCGTGGTGTCTCCGTTTTGAAGTAGGGATAGTACTGTTGGAGGGGTTCCTTGCCGTGTTGTCTCCGTTTTGAAGTAGGGATAGTACTGTTGGAGGGGTTCCTTGCCGTGTTGTCTCCGTTTTGAAGTAGGG
>NW_027397105.1:90505-99503 GCF_003265705.2 Callorhinus ursinus | reverse complement strand
CGTGTTGTCTCCGTTTTGAAGTAGGGATAACACTGTTGGAGGGGTTCTCATTACTGTTCCCTTGAAATGACTGTCAGTTGTAGGGTTTTGAGTTACTTTTTGCACACCTTCACGTTGTTTGCAGTACACTCGCTCACCCAGCACAGTTGCTGGCGTAGATTAGGACCCAGTCATTTTTGTTTGCATCAGTCTGTCTGATGACTACTAGTCTGGAGGAGGTAAAACTTTTGGGGGATTCAGAAGGATAAACGTAAGAGGAGATGAGAGAAGACAAACGTTGAAGCAGACATTAAGGTAGAAAGGCCAAGAAACGCGGGGCAAGACTAGAAACTGTGACAGGTGCTCATGCTTAGGAGGAAAGAAAATTCGTGGCGTGTCTTTAGATGCCATGGATCTCAAGATGGAATGTATAACACGAGCTTCTTACCGGGCCACAAACCGCTCTGCCTCTGGGATCACGTTCCCTAAGAACTGCAGGGTTTTTTCTGTAGAGTCTATATGTCTTCTGCCTACTCTGCGTGAAATGAAGACTTGATCCCAAAGACTGGAATAAGTCTCCTTGAAGGGAAATGGGACTCTTAAAAGAAAGAATAAATAAAAAAGAAGGAAACTCTGTGAAGTTACTTGGCACCGCGACCCCCGGGGAAAAAGCTGGTTCAGTGTCGTGTGCCGGGCTCTCTGTGGGGACACTTTGTTTATGAGGGATTACTCCCAACAGGCGTCTAACAATTTGGTGTTCATCGAATATTATTAAATTAATGTTTGGCCTGGATTTGTTCTGATTTTCCATCTCCCACTTGCAGGAAGGCACTGCAGCACATGCCTCCGCTTTCCCTCTCACCGGGATCTACGGATTTCTCGACTTTCCTGTCTCCCAACGTTCTAGAAGAAGTGGACAGCTTCCTCATAAGGATAACTAGGTAAAGTCAAGGTTGATGAGATGGGGCTTGTAGGGGGTAGAGGGTCTATATGCTTGTTTAGCCTTTTTTTTTTAAAATTTTTTAATCTTTTAAAGATCAGCACTAAAAATGGCTCATTTTTAGTGACTGAAGGGAAAGTAAAATCATAGTTCAGTCCTCTAAGCTCCATTATGTAGCAACACCACCTGACCTCAGGGGGTGGGGGTCCTCTGACGCACCAGACAGGTGTCTTAGAGTCCCCAGTGCAGAAGCTCTGAGCTTACCTGGAACCCCAGCCCACGGCCTCCCCAGGCACCCGCCGGCAAATAAGCCGCTGGTCTGTGGGCCTGGGCGAGGCTCCTTAGTAGCTTGACAGACTCAGTGCTTGCTGTTGTGTGTCTGCCCAGCCCTGAGGGCGCTACTGTGTCGGAGCACAAACTAGGTCCAGAGACGTCTGGACAGCTTTAAAAGTTTCAGTGTAAGGTGTTTGGAGTACATCTAAAGTAGGTTGTTTGTGCTTTCGGAGGAATGAGCCCTTGAGCCTCTGGCTGCTGATCATTCTTAGTAGCAGAGGCTTATTGTAGTGGCTTCTTTATTTGTGGTTCATTTATTTATTTGGTTTATAAAGTTTGACTTGTTAAAATTGATATTGTTAGTATTTTTTAATAGTTACAGATTAAGGGCACAGAGGGGAGGAGTTAATGTCCTCGTTCTCTGGGTTAACTTAGGTTTTCTTTAGGTTATCTTGAGGATTTTGAGAAAGTATTTCTGATGAACATATAGAAAGCATGTGACAGGTGGATTTTACTGATGGCGGTCAGTTACGTGGGGTTTGGGGGATACCTGGATTTCCTCATGTTTTTAGGAAGTGACAAGTTTTTTGCTCTTTGTTTATAGCTGCTGTTCGACTCCAGAGGTGGAGCTGACTCTTCTGGCCTTTGCACTGGCAAGAGGAAGTGTGGCCAAAGTGCTGGGCTCTCTGTGTACCATCACTGACCACCTGGACACACAGTACGACGCCTCGTCCCTCATCTCCTCCATGGCGTCTGTCAGGCAAAACCTGCTCCTTAAATACGGTAAGTGAGCAAGGTGCAGTGGACAAGCCAAAACACCAGAATTAACCTGGCATCTTCTTATCTCCTTGGGCAGTTTGTAGCTACCCCGTGATTCCGGGATGAACATACCCTCTCCTACAGGGGCTGGCAGGGAGAAGGGGGATGTGGGCCCATTGAGGGCAGCATCGGAAGAGGGTCTGAGTCCCCTGGGCTGTACTCCCAGGGTTTACCGGCCAGACCACTTAGGCTTGCTGGTCATTTGAGCACAGCCGTCTTCGATGAGGTACAGATGTGTCTCTTGGTGTAGACCAAGACGGTTGGGAAGTTGGAGTACCTCCCATCTGGAGGAGGGAGGGAACTGGCCCAGACACGGCAGAGAGCACCCTGGTCTTAGACTGCATCGCTCTGCGTCCCTGTGAGAGCTGTGTGTCCACCACCGCCTTGCCCCCCTGGGCCCGGCCGCCGTCCCCCTTAGCGCTTTCCTGCTCACTCGGGATGGGCCCTCCTAACCCTTCTCGGTTGGTACATGAGGAACAACTCATCTGCCATCCCGGCCTCTGGCACTAACGTTTTGTCCACAAAGTACAATCTCGGATCCCATCCTCTTCAGTTATACGGGCAAACGGTGCTGTTTCTGCCATGCTGTTTCTGCCTTTGCCTTCATGCAACTTAGTAATTTATTTTATGTGTAATTTTTAAGGTCTGACAATTGATGTCTTGTAAATCCAGTTTTCCTCTTAAATTTGAAAAGGTCATTTTTTGGTGGGTTAGGGAGCCCATAGCAGGCACGGCTGGATGGGAGGGATTCGTGGTGTTTGGGATATACTCTCCAGGAAAGTTATCCATTCAGAGGAGCAGTTATTTGGGGAGGGAACACTGGATAGCGGAGGGACGCAGGAGGGAATGTTTGTTACTGGCAGTGTTCTAGTTCTGGGTTGGTTATAGGTGAATGGGTATTCATTAAAATATTAACATGAGAGAAAAAGGAAAAGCTTTCAGGTCGTTACAGCAAACAGTACTTTTTAAACTTCCTAAAACTTTCAAAATTTGCCTGTAGGTGTATTAAAGAAACACGACCCAAGACCCTAAGATATTATTTATATATATAAATGCAATTGCAATAAAATTAGTTATTGGCTCCAAAACACTATTTTAGGAATTCCTCTCCCAAACATGTTGAATCTGTGGTATTAGTCTTATATCTTATAATGTACTTTGTTTCTGAGGAGTGGTTATTCTAGAGACCTCCTCTTGGAGTCACATAGGGACATAAAGCTGTACTTGGTCTCCTTCAGGAAAGCGTACAAGGATGGCGTCAGCTTCTCTGTTTTAGCTTTTCAACAGGTGGTTTTCCACCAGCAGTCTCCTGGCCGCCTGCTTTCCGTTTCCATGGACGGGCCTGCTAGTTTTTATTTTTTACTTTGTGCCAGCTTAAGGCTCTCATCCTCTCTCTTTTCTTTGATCAGGTAAACCTCTTCAGTTGACCCTTCAGGCCTGTGATGTCAAAGGGAAAGAGGAGAAGTCAGGGCCTGAAAACCTGCTCATGGAGCCGTGGACGAGAGACGGTGAGTGGTAGGTCTGTCCTTGTGTGGTGAGTGGAAGGGCCGTGGTGCACTCTCTGCCGGTGTGAGACCTGGGCCTTGGACTGCTTGGAAGTCGCGGGCCACACGCCAGGTCGGCCTGCACGAGGCGGTGGTTCTTGAGCCGTCTGCCTGCCATCCTTACCGCAGCCTCGTACTCTGCTATGGGTGCTTGAGAGCCCTCGGTTTTGAAAAGCAAGGACTCTTCCTTTTGGAATATGAAAAGTTTCCATTTTTAAATTCAGATTATTTTTCCATTGTGTTACCCTAAATCATTAAGAAACTCAGCAGATCTGAGGCATGATACTGCTGAAAACATAATTTCAGGAGAAGGGTATTTCTTGGTGTGACCCCTCTGGATCCGGAGTGTCTGGAA
The DNA here is from genome assembly GCF_003265705.2 of Callorhinus ursinus. Classification (NCBI taxonomy): domain Eukaryota; kingdom Metazoa; phylum Chordata; class Mammalia; order Carnivora; family Otariidae; genus Callorhinus; species Callorhinus ursinus. The sequence goes on along the minus strand of NW_027397105.1, from coordinate 95,593 downwards.
GAACCTCACTGCTTGCCTGCTGAGGAGCTCTCCCGTGCGGTGGCGGGCTCTTTCCCTCGGCTCGGTGTGTCTGTGCATCTCTTCCTTCCCTGTCTCGCTAGCCAGCTGGTTCGTCTCCTGCACTTGCTCCCTTGTGCTCACTGCGCTGCTTAGAACATCGCCGATTCGGCTCAGGAAGGGGACTGTTTGGGTCGTTATCAAACGCTGGCAGGAATTGCCCTTCTGCTCTGGGTTTGCTTTCTCCTTGGCCTTCCTCACAGCACTGCAGACCACATACGTTCTCAGTGGTCCCCTCTCCTCTGTCATGTCTCCTGTGTTCGTGCTTCTCCCCGAGGCGTCTCCTCTCCCTGTGGGCTTCGCGTGCCATAGACTCTTACGCAGGACACTCCTGCTGCAGTCCTCCCCGCGCAGCGCAGTCTCTGCGGGGATGTTTCCTTCACCGCGTCCCTCTCCTGTCCCGCTAGGGGCCGCTAGGGGCCACACAGGCCGCGCACTCCCCCGCCACGCGTCCCGACCCCAGCTCCCACCCAGGAGAGGCAAGACCACTCTGCGAGAGGCCCCTGCGTTCTCCCTTCACACACTGGAGAGTCAGGGTTTCTGTCTCCAGAGCATGTGAGGCAGAACCTTCCCAAAACGTCGACGGATTTGTATTCTCATCATCATCATCCACTGAAAAGCCTCTCTTTTGTTTTATTTTAGCTTTTTATTTTTATTTTCTACTTATATCACCATTTCAAATCATGTCTCCATCTATTCTTTCTTTTTTAAGACTTTTTTTTAGAGCAGTTTTAGGTTTATAACAAAATTGGAGGAAGGCACGGAGAGTTCCTGTATAACGTGTTCCCCCCACACGTGCAGCCTCCCCCATTGTGAGCATCACTCCAGAGGGAGACATTTTCTTACCGTGGACAAGTGTATGACAACACTTCATAATTGCCCAAAGTCCACAGTTTACCTTAGGGTCCGAGAGAGAGAGAGAGAGAGAGAGAGAGAGAGAGAGAGGAGCGCGCACGTGCAGAGCACACGTGCGTGAGGGGGAGGGGCAGAGCAAGAGGGAAAGAGAGTCTTAAGCAGACTCCGTGCTGAGTGCAGAGCCTGACGAGGGGCTGGATCCCACAACCGAGATCCTGACCTCAGCCGAAACCAAGGGTTGGGTGCTTAACCGACTGCGCCACCCAGGCGCTCCCTTTAGGGTCCACTCTTGATGCTGTATGTTCTGGGGGTTTAAACAAATGTGTAATGACATGAATCTATCATTATAATACCATACAGAGTATTTTCACCATCTGAAAAAGTGGTATAGGGATTTGTAACACTCTTCAAAGTCCAGAAGGACTGCAGATTCTTCTCTAGCTGTGGGAATCGAATACTGTTACTCTCCCTGTGTCATCTGCTCATCTCCCCTCCCTGCCTTCTGCTTCCCTCGGGTGGATGGATCTTCTAAAGTAGTTGTAGTTTGTGGGTTATGTTGGTTTTATTTCCTACAGGCACACAGGTGGGATGTGCGTAGGCCTGGGGAGGAGACTCGGTTTCTCCTGGTCACTCCCTCCACAGCCGTCGCCACTGAAAACGAGCCTGAGGCGATGGGTGGGGCAGGGGAAATGCTCACAGTTGGAAGAGTTGGGTTTAGAGGAGGAATTGCTTTCCTTCCCCTGGGCGGGGGAGGGGATGGCCCCTTTCGCGGCTGTGCTTCACACTCCCCAGGTGCCAGGAAGTGTCAGTTCTGGAGAGGTGCCTCTTGCTGCACAGTGAGTGCCCAGGAGACCCACACATTGACCCTCTGGAGCACAGCTTTCCTGTCTGGTGTTTGAAAGGGATGCAGGGTGCTGCCCATACACCGAAGGGGTTCTTTAATCTGTGATTGGTTATTTTCTTTACTGTCTTTTGAAGAGAATAAATTGGGGGGGGGTGCGGTATCAAAACAGAGGGAGCTTTAGGGCATCACATGAGCTCTTTTTTGTTTTTTACCCGGAAAGGGAAGAACAAAGTTTTACTTACCTTTTAGGCTTTGTTTATATATTTATTTTGGCCTTTAGAAAAAACCTTTAGATGTGTGTTTGGTGGCAATGTCATTTAAAGAGTGTCTGACTCTTTTGATTCGGTTAATTGCTTCAGCTACTTTGAGACAAATGACAAATGCTGGTGGTCAGTTAACCTGGGCAGACCTTCAGTGCACCAGAGCAGGCTGGATAGGTTAGTCTTACTGTGAGGCGAGTTGTGTGAATTCCTGACCGTGTGGCTTCTTAAAACTGTGGACATAATCACTGTTTGATGGAACTAGATCCTACCATAGCTTCCCTTTGTAACTAGTCAGTGTTCCTTTGGTTTTAATTTTCTTGGTTTTGGTGACACATTTTGCATATTGTTTTATGGAGATTCAACTTCAGACAGTTTTGTTTTTTTGAATTCAGTATAATGAAAGCAGCATGAAGCGGGTTTAATCTTGAGCAGGCAGAACGGTTGAGGGCCCAACCGTTCATGGTTCCAGGATGAGTGGTTGTTTGGTGCTGATGTGGGCATGTGTGTGAATTTTATCATTTACAGAGGTTTGAAAGAGAAAGGCAGCCTTGGGTCTAGCAGCAGACCTTTTTGTGAATTATTAAAGGATAATTCACGACAACAAAAGAGGTAAACCATGACTTCGATACAAATGAAAAATGAACAGTTACACTTTTTATTTATCTCATTAATTAGTGGGGACCAGTAAGATGTTACAAACAGTTCAAAAGAGAATGCATAAAATACATATAGACCGATAAGAGTGCCGACAGGAATCCACAGGTAGATACAAAAATTGGTCAACATTCATGAAGAATAATCAGCTGCATTGGGGCGCCTGGGTGGCTCAGATGGTGAAGCGTCTGCCTTCGGCTCAGGTTATGATCTCAGGGTCCTGGGATCGAGTCCCGCATCAGGCTCTTCTCCCTCTCCCTCTGCCTTCCTCTCCCCCTGCTTGTACTCTCTCTGTCAAAATGAATAAAAATCTTTAAAAAAAAAAAAAAAAGAATAATCAGCTGCATTTTCTGCGGGCAGGAACTGTCTGCATTACCGTCTTGACTCTACTGTTTACGGAGTTGTAAAATAGCTCACAGACAGCGAAAGGTGGAGATAGCCCACAGAGTGTGCTCAGCGGAACGAACACCCAGCCATCTTTTCTGCCCGTTTCAGAGCCTTGCACAGTCTTTCCTGACAGAGTGTCCCAGACGTTCTCATCCCTCTGTCGTCTGTCCTCTAGGCCTGCGTGCCTCTGTCCGCCCAGTCAAGCATCAGGCATGGTTTTAGGAAAGGCGCGGAAAGATGATTGGTTGTCAGGTCTTTTATCTGTTTGAATTTAAGTCACAGTCTTTATGAACTTTATCTATCTTTCTTGTTACCTCAGAGCAGGGCTGCCGGTGTGGTTGAGAAGACAGTGCACTGAGGAGACTGTACCCTAGCCACGGTCTGTTACCTAGGGGTTGGCAGTGAGCTCACACCTGTGCAGAGGGGAAATCTGTTTCTGATTTTTATGAAAATACGAGACAGACTAGTTACCCCCCGCCACACACAAAGGATCTGGTGTGTTTGGTTGGTCTCTGTGGGTTCTTAGGGTTATGACAAATGAGTCGGTTATCCTCACTTCACTGTCTACCTTTTGCAGGGTTTCTTACAGAGACTGGAAAGACCAGAGCAAGTACCATTTTTTCTACAGGAACTGAATCTGCATTCCAGGTTACACAGATCAGAATTATGGTAATTCTCTTACTACCTTCTTTAAGCAATGTTACTGCTATTTTTTAAAATAGGATTCCATTTCAGAGTCTGTCACTGGTTTTCATCACCTGTGTTGTGACCATTCTGTGCCAGGCCTGTAGCAGAGGGCAGGGACACAGAGATGAGTAGATTGTTGTCTGGGGATGTGTGAATACAAAGGATCTTTCCTTAGGAAGCAATGTTTTTATTTTTCTAGGACTAAATATCATTTCGTTAGTTTGATTTTGCTTTAAGCTCTTTGAATTTAACTGTATTACTTAGAAACACAACAGCCGCAGGATTTTTGTACCTTCCATGTACCTGAGCTAGATCTCTGTTTTTAGGTTCGACGTGGTGGCATTGGTGCCCAGTGTGGGTTGGTGTTTGCCTATAACTCATCTTCTGATAAATTCCACGCAGAAGAACACTTCAAAAGGTTTGAAAAATATGACAAATGGAAGCTTCAGGAATTCAGGCAATTTGTAAAAAGCAGGTAAGGAACGGAATAAAAATCTTTGTAGTTAAGGCTGAATGTATTTTCTTATTGGCAAAATATGCTTTCATATATTTATAGAAGAGGTGCTCCTAGCCCATCCTCAGTGGCCGTGAGCATTCATTGCTTTCTAGCAGCATCTGTGAAGACATGTTTTAATTTGTTCATAGATTCTTTACTCGGTCCCTTCCACGACCAGGTGTACACATCTCCAGAATGGCTGGGTACTGACACAAGCCTGGACTGTCTTCAGTCTTACCTAGCCACTGGGAAGTTTACCGATGCCCCAACCTCCGTCCTCCTAATCCATGCTTTCATTGGAGATATTTTTAAGCACCCACCCTGCACTGGGCCTGATGCTCGGCGCAGAAGAGGCACAGTGAACAAGTCGGCACAGTCCCTGCTCCGTGGTGCTTACTGTCCTCTCAGACCAGCAGTGTCACAGTCTTGTCAGCACTGGGCAGGAGGGGTGGGGGCTCTGGGAGGAAAGACCCTGGAGGGAGTGTTGTTTGTGGTAAGAGCTAAGGATGATGTACAGTTGAAGGAGAGATCCTGAGCAAAAAGCAGAGCAGATTTGAGCACTTGTAGATGAAGTACCGCGGGCTCGGGGGCCTGCAAGCGCAGAAGTTACTGCCAGGTGGAGAGTGGGGAGCATGGGAGGGCCAGGAAGCGGCCCAGTCGCTAAAGGTCTTTCTGTCTCTGGCTCAGGACTTGGACTGTACCCTTTAAGGCAGGGTGGGGGGCAGCATGGTGTTGAGGAACTTCAGGGAGAAGAACGAGGCGACCAGATGTGTGTCTTACAAGCACGGTTCCGGATCGTGCTGTGCGGCCAGGGGCGAGCCGGCGTGGAGGCAGGAAGATGTGTG
>NW_027397105.1:40111-90495 GCF_003265705.2 Callorhinus ursinus | reverse complement strand
CGGGTCATGCTGTGCGGCCAGGGGCGAGCCGGCGTGGAGGCAGGAAGGAGAGGAGGCAGCCAGAGGCCTGGGTCCCCTCGGCTAAGCCGCACTGGCAGTGATGGAGAGGAGGAAACTGACAGAGAGACCACCAGACAGTGACTGAGTGCAAAGCAGAGGAGGCAGGATGGTGTAGGCATTGGGGAGGCTTGGGATTTGGGCTGGGGCAGGTGGGGACACTGGGAATGCACTTCTCTGGTAGGAACTAACTTGGGAAAACAGTCTGTGGGAAGCTGATGAGCTCAGTTTTGGTCCTGTTGAATTTGAGGTCTAGGAAGACTTTGAGCTACTTGGCAGCTCCTTGGATGAATGCGTCGGAGCCTGGAAGAGGTCCTGAAGGTGCCAATAGGAGCGACATTTGAAGGGTGATTAAAGTGAGATTTTTCTGGATGAGTATGTAGGCTGGGAAGAGAAGAGAGGCCCTACAGATCAGCATGCTGAGAGGCCCCAGCATTTAAAGGGCCACAGAGAAAAAAGGAGGCTGAGAAGCAGCCAGTGAGGCAGCAGGAAGGCCCCTGTGTGTCATCATGAAGCCAACGGGGTGATGTTAAAGGAAGTGGGGAGCGGGCGGCGGGATCAGATGTTACCCAGGGTCATTTGGATAAAGTCGGCAAGTGGACCTGTCGGATTCAGCCCGAGGTCATTGGTGAGCCTTGGGCAGCGTTGCCTCCCACCTTCATAGTAGCAAGTTAAAACCCACCGAGCTGAACCCTGGACTTGCTGGTTGTGCCACTGTCTCGGGTGACAGGGGAGGCCTTCAGCCGTCATCTGGTACCGTGCCGCCCTTGAGCGGCGCCCACGTCACTGAGGACTGTGTTCAACGTGGATTCTGATTCAGTAGTTCTGGGTGTAGACTCTGAGAAGCTCATGAGAAGCTCTCAGGTGACTGATGTTCCCACCTGCGGACCACACTTCGAGTAGCACAGATCTAGAATAACTCCCTCTGTCTGCCAGTAGTCCTCTGGTGGCATTCCTGACAGCTGGTCATTCAGTCTCCAGAACACTCCTCACGATGGAGAACTCACAGAACTTCAGGGGTAGATCATGTTCAGTTGAAATCTACAGCTGTAATTCCAACCCTCGATTGGAACAAATCTCCTTCATTCCTAAAATCTCCCTCCCCACCATATATATATATATATATATATATATATATATATATGCCTTCTTAAAGGACCCTTTCTTTTTTTAAGAATTTATTTATTTGAGAGAGAGAGAGAGATAGTGAGAGAGGGCAGGAGCTGGGAGCAGAGGGAGAAGCAGGCTCCCCAAGGAGCTGGGAGCCCAATGCGGGACCCAATCCCAGGAACCTGGGATCGCGACCTGAGCCGAAGGCAGATATGCTTAACCAGCTGAGCCACCCAGACGCCCCTAAAAGATCCTTTTTTTTTTTTTGGTAACTAGAGATTACCCTTGTTTTTAAGCAGCTCTATCCCATTCTTGGGACATATTAAAATAAAATTTTTTCCCCTAAGTCTGCTGTTAAATAAGATCTTTCACATCTTATGTAGGATTTTCTTTTAACCTAGGTGTAGGTCTGTTCGCTGCTTACTTGCTGATTTTAGCTTCTGGTTTCAGCCTGAACTACTCTGAAACCCTGGTTTGGATGGCCTGCATGTTACCAGTCTCTCTCCAGTTTGGAAATCAAATTGTTAATGTACATGCATCTATCTTCTTCCCTTTTTTTTTTTCTCTCTTCTGTCCTTCTGGCCCGATGATGGTCAGTCCGCATGCTCTCCAGCCAGCTGACTGACTGCTGTGCGTACTCAGGAGGACGAACGCTCAGTTCTCTTTTCTGCCTTCTGTCTGCTGTGTGGCGTAGTGAGCAAGCTTACCTCTTTGTGCGCTCTGACACCTGGCCAGCTGTCTCTCCCTCTCGAAGAGTTTCTTGATGGCTGCCTCAGAGCAAATTAAAAAATCCTCAAACACAATATTGATGAAACTCATTGACATGGTTTTGGATTAAGACAGAATACCTCCCGTCCTGTTAGTTTTGGGATTAATTATGTCATGAGAGATTGATGCTAATAAAGTCTTGAGTTAAGAAGAGAACACTTTTTTCTTCCTGTTACAGAACCTACTCTGGATCCTTAATCTTCTTGCACGGATGCCCGCGTTTGCTTATCCACGCAGAATACTTACGTGTTGCTAGCTTGCTAGCTCTATCATAGATTAAGTAAAGTTTGGAAAGTTTGAGGAATGTTACTTGAAAAGACTGCCTTTTTCTCCTTTGGTTCTTTAATTCCTGAAACAGGAGTATCTAGTTTTTAAAAAGAAGTGGCTGGAGTTGTGCTACTTTAGCCTTGAGGCTGAGATGCTTTCCTAGAAGGACCTTCTAAGGAACAGGAAAAAATGTGGAGGCTGAAGTTTTCCTTATTTGGAGCTCCAGGATCTGAAAGTTCCCTGCTCTTAACCTTCAGCTGCTGCAAGTGCGCTGAACCTCAGGCTGGGCGTACATAGAGTAGCCAGATCTAGGGAGAGAAAACTGAACCTGCCTCTCCTTTGGATCTTTCTAGAAGTGCACAACGGTTGTTGCATTGTTTCTTATTCCTGAGTCGCTCATAAAAGATGCCTCGCTTTCATGTCTCGTTCTTCAAATATGCCAGTTATCTAGAGAAGCAAACTTTCTCTTTAGTTCCCAGATTATATTTGGAACTGACACTTGTTCCCATGTCAGAGATAAGGAGGCTGAGGAGCAGGGAGGACATCACCAGCAACTACTTCCTGTGCTTAGAGGCAGCAGTGCCACACCCAGTCCCTGACTGTTCGCTGCAGGCCGTCCATCTGCGTTAACGCCACTCAGATGGTGCCTTACTCGTGAGACCCCTGAGAAGTTTAGAAAGAGGACAATGCTCTGTGATCTCCACTGTGTTTACAGGGTCGGTTGCTCATCTGATGACCTTGGAGAGGATGACCCCATTGGCTGGTTTGAGCTGGAAGAAGAATGGGATGAAGCGGATGTGAAGTTGCAGCCCTGCAGGGTTGCCCAAGTAAGCATTAGCGGGTTGTGGCCTCCCCACAGTTGCCCACTCCCTCCTTTTACCCTGTCCGTGTTCACGGAGTGGATCGTATGCACCAGCCCCGTGCCAGCCCCGTGCCAGCCCTGGAGGCCAGTCAGCTGTGACTGTGATCCTCACGGAGCCTGTGGTCCAGGGGGAGACGCCCCGGTACAGGGACACACGGGGGCTGTGGCCACCCAGAGGAAGCACGTCTCACCCGGCCCGCAGGTCACTGGGGAAGGCTTCCCAGGAAAGGCGGTGTGCTGCCAAGTGTTGGAGGTTGATGAAGTCATCACCCACAGCCAGGCTAGGACGTGTGGGGAAGGGTGTGTGCAGCGGGGAGAGTGGAAACACGCTGGCCCGAGTGCACGAGAGATGTGTCTCCATGGCTGTGAGGGAAACCATGATTGTCTGGCCAGTTCATTTCTTTCACTTACTTAGTGTCCCTCTTAGTAAGAAGCTTCAGTAAGAGAAGGAAGAACTGTCTTCTGGGCTTAGAGGTAGTAGATGTTCAGTAAGTATTTATGCATCTGAGTAGTGGGGTCTGAACAGCTCTTGGCAAAGGAGCTTCCACTGTAAGAAGCAGAGAGTTTGCATAGCAGTTGGGCTTTCAAATGGCTTTGGCTTCGAGCAGACAGCGCAGTGTCCTGGGCTGTGGGTGGTGTAGATTAGTTGGGAGCTTTGCGACAGTTGTTGACTGTTTTCACCCTAGACCTGATTTCTGATTCAAAACGACTTGGCCACAGAGCACATATACTTCTCTGATTCATCCTGTCTTACCCTGTGTTTGCCCTGAAGATGGGGTAATACCATTTCTCTTATTGGGATCTTTCCCAAAACCTGACTTGAATCAGCACGAGTGTTTTTTTCCCATTTGTTGAGATGTCGGACTTCTATTTTGTGCCCCATGCCAGGCAGAGTGAGACCTAGTAAGTCATTAAAGTCATAGAGGGACCTTCCCAGAAAGGCCTTTATCTCCCTTCCATTCATAGTCGGGCTTCTGAGTCCTTCTCCTCAAATCTCTCTGTCCTTTCTAGTATTTGATGGTGAAGTTCCTCTGCACCCGTCAGGAGTCGGCAGAGCGCTTGGGCGTGCAAGGCCTTAGCATCAGCGGGTACCTCCGGCCTGTGCGAGCCGAAGCGGAACAGCACGTCGTCTGTGCCCACTGCAGGAAGGACGGGGAGGAGAGCGTCTGTGGGGCCACCCTGCTCCTCAGGACACTTCAGTTCATTCAGCAGCTCGCCCATGACCTGGTACCTCGTTCCTTTGGGGACAGTTAATGGTGGTGTTGAGGGAAGTGAACAGCCGCCGGCGAAAGCGGGCCCTGTCAAGCCATGCTGTAGGGACCTGTGCAGCTAGCTTCACACTGCTGTGATGATCGGGGGAGCAGGGGAGGGAGATGCTGGGCATCCGTGGTGTCAGTCACTGGGGGACCGTGTGGCGTATGGCCGTCAGAGTGAGGCTCCCCGGAATAGACCTACAGACAGACCGTGAAGACTTCCGCTGTGATTGCCGGTGGTAGTCTAGGGAGACCGAGCAAGTTTATGGGATTTCCGTCTCCCTGAAGTCCGGGGAGAATTATTCCTGAGGTACAGGTGAATTCTGTTTGCTCCCTAAAGGTACCAAAATGTCAGGATTTAAAATCATTTCTGGTCCTGACACTGATTTGTACAGTCACCAATAAAAATACAGTGACTTCTGGCTCCGGGGAAGATTCTTGCCACATCACTATAGAGAACATGGCTTAGCTCAGGGGTCGGTGGGGCGTCTCGCCCTCCCACACGGGGAAGGCAGCAGTTCTGCCTCAGGGCGAGTTTGGAGGCTATGACTCAATTTAACTCTGGTTTGTTTGGTCTATGTTATTCAAGCTCTCCTGTCACAGCAGAAAACAAACAGGGGTGGGTGGGGTGCTTCAGAGCCGCAGGGGCGCTGGGGCAGGATTCAGGCAGGCGGGGGTCAGAGCATGCCGCCCTGTCGTCCTGCTGGTGTCCCGGTTGTGGTGTGTATGGAGTTGGGGAGTCCTCGTGGGGGGGGGGGTGCGCGTTTACACACACGTTTTCTCACATCCACATGCACACACACGCACATCTGTAGAAAGTTTCACACCAGGAACAGTGGTTCATGCACTTCTGAGTTGGTGAGAGTCAGCATCGGCCGTATGGGAATCCTACACCTTTCACATTGAGGAGTAAATGAGCCATCACAATATTTCTTTAAATGCATTTTCCACTTTATTTTTTCTGGTTTTTATGATTTTTTAGGTGCAGCAGAAGGAAAGTGGCTTAAGATATAAATCTTTTCTGGACTTCGCGGGTCTTGATTTGCAGATCTTCTGGAATTTTTACAGTAAATTAAAGCAAAAGTAGGTCAGAATTTGTTATAAGGTGATAATCATATAAACAAAACTGAAAACTAAGTTTTACATTCCAAATAGACCTTTTTTCTTGTAAGATTTTTTGACTTCTCACTAGTTTATATTGTTCTCGTTTGAGAGAACGGGTTATTATTGAAGATAACATCTGACGTTTCTTTAACATACTTTGGGCAATGTCGCTGCAGACGTTTTGTCGTCTGACTCTCATCACAACCTGGTGGGGAAAGCAGGTCAAGCACTGCGGTAATGCCCTCATTTTATAGATGAAGAAATAGGATCGGAAATGTGTGTCCTTTTGCCCCACTGTGGGCAGACTCAGGCAGGGTCTGTGTTTTCAGACTCTGCCCAGTACGATGTTCTTTTCATTCTGCCTCTCTTCCTCTCCTTGGCCGCCTTTTAACCGAGCCTGCTGTGTAGATGAGAGTCCTTTTTAGACAGCTGTTGGCTTTGGAGGGTCAAAGCAGCCTGCCCTTGTGCTCTCTGATACTCGTTGTCTTTCCGTAGCCCGAGGGAGGAGTGCCTCTGCGCCCAGACCCTGCTTCTGCGGCTCCTGCAGAGCTGCTTCTCAGTGCTGCAGAGAGACGGGCCAGCCGCTTCAGGGGGGGCACAGGCTCCCCGGCAGAGCCCGGGAGGGGCAGGGGCCGCCAAGGAGCTCCACACACACTTATGCGACGGTAGGCATTGGGCTTGTCTTTGTTTTTGTATTTTATTTTTTATTTTTGTAAAAAGGATTTGTCTATTTTACGCAGAGAGAGAGCAGGAGAGCATAAGGAGGGCGAGCGAGGGGCAGAGGGAGAGGGAGCAGCAGGCTCCCCGCGGAGCAGGGAGCCCGACGTGGGGCTCGATCCCATGACCCCGGGATCCTGACCTGAGCCGAAGGCAGACGCTTAACGACTGAGCCACCCAGGCGCCCCTGGGCTTTTCTTGAATATGATCCCGTGCTGGTAGCCTGCCAGGCCTCTTGCTGTAAGAACAGGGACCCTACGACCATGCAGGCTCAGGAGAGGGATCACTGCGTGGGAAAATGAGTGTTTCCTTGGATCTCCTTTTGAATTGTTATTTTGACTTCAGGATTTATTCTCTTGTCAGCACCTCTTGCTCCTGGTTTCTGAGCACAGATGTGTCGCAGTGAGAGTGGTGACTGTCACATTCTTCAGTCGTTACTGTAGAGAAGACACTGGGACAGGAGGGGGGGGAGAGGTGGTGAGACACAGGGGGTAAAACACACGAACCAGTGAGGTCACTTCTGAGGCTTTGCCCAGCTGCGGCTCGGAAGGAAGGAATGAAATGAAAACTGGCACATACAGTGCTTACGGTTTTTCAGTGTTTCCTTCTACCACTTCGGCCGTAGAGGTTTTCACTACACGGTGGGGAGCAGTGAGTTCATGGGCTAGTGAAAGCGGATACATAGGTTGTGAGTGAGCGGGTGGGAAATGCTGAAGCTGATTCCATTGTTCACTTCCATCAGTGGTGGACAGGGTGGACGGAGACTCTGCGCCCATGGAAACATTAAAACAAGAAGTCAGGAATACGCTTCTCAATGGGGCTGCTGTCTTCTTTCCCGACCGACAGACCCGGCGGAGCCATCTCTTCGCCATGATGGTAATCATTCATGTCAGAAGGGCGGGCTCCATTCCTGAAGTCTGGTGGGGTGACATTTATTAGTCTCTGTTTTCTCTGACTATCTCCTCAGTTTCAGTTTTCCAGATATGTACTTAATACTCCAAATGCAGAGTTCTGTGGGGAACACAGACGCCTAAGGACGCAGCACCGCCCTTAAGGAGGGGATGGCAGATCGTAGCCTCTTGTCTTACAAAGGGGGGGTATGGTCTCCCCATCATCTTCATGATTTGCCTGCAACCAAGCATTCTTTTTAACATTCTCACTTTTTATTATGGGGAAATATAAAACGAATACAAGACTAGAGTAAATATAACACCTCCTGCCCCATATGTGCCCATCACGTAGATTTGGCAGTTGTAAACTCGGCGAATCTTGTTTCATCTGTGACCTGCCCCATCCACTGTCTCCCTGCCCTTCCCCCAGTATTGTTTCATAAATATCTCAGATTACATCTGTAATGGAATGCAGCCCTCGCAGACCCCTTCTCCGTGTCACTCAGACATTAGGAGAGGTGGGTGAAAAATGCTTCCAATATTTATAAGCATTATGTTACCAAGTGGACATATCCTGTACAGAGATCCAGATTTTTAACTCTGAAGGCAGTATTTCTGTGTGAAAATGAGTGTGATACATGGAGAAAGATATTAATGATAATGTAAGACAGAACAAAAGTTTCTCTCTCTGGTCGGGCTCTGTGCTCAGCACGGAGTCCGCTTGTCCCTCTCCTGGCCCATCCCCCTCCAGGCGCACATGCATGGGCATGTGCTTTCTCTTTCTCAAATTATTAAAATCTTAAAAAGAATTTCTCTCTGTAAGCCATACTGAAAACATCTAGATCAGGGAGCTTCGGAGTTCCCAGTGTTCCAGTGATGGTACAACACAGGGAAACATAAATACAGGGTAACAAGGAAGCAAAATTACAGGCCAGTTTTACTTGTAAACATTGTAAGAAAAGCCTAACAAAATATTAGTAAACCAGTCCAGTAAAATACAGAGTCCTGACTGAGTTGGATTTACCCGAGGAATACAAGGCTGGTTTAACATTAGAAAATTAGTAAATGAAGTCAGAGGAAAAAGTTATCTCAGTAAATACAGAAAACATTTAAGTAGGATTAAATTCTGTTGATTAAAACTATAAAACCATTAGCAAACTCGAAGTAGAAAGGAACTCCCTTAATCTGGTGGAGGGCATGTGCCCCAGACTTTTAACAAATGGTATGCTGGATGGTGGATCCTAGAAGCAACCCTCTCAAAATGAGGAGGAAGACAAGGGTGCTTACTGGCCACGGCTTCTCCGGGAGGTCGTGTTAGAGGGTCTGGCCAGTGCAGTAGGACAAGGAAGAGAAATTTTAAACATAATAATTGGAAAGGATAAATAATTCTTTATAGGTAATATGGTTATAGATTTTTTTTATCGTCCGTAGACAAACAAGTAGTAGAATTACTGATAGGAGTTTGATGAAGAAAACTAGATCCGGCATTTTAAAAAAGCATTTCTAAATGCAGCAGCTAATTAGCAAATGTAATAAAGTCTCTGTGGGATGCATAGAAAGAAAGGAGGGAACCAAATCATAAAATGTGGTCTCTGGTGCCAGAGGACTACAGTCCAGCTGGGGACACCTGACACAAGAAAAAACCACAGATGCATGTAGAGGAGACTCGTGCTGGGGCCAAGTGACTGCGGATGGTTTCAGAGAGGAGGAAGGATCTTCGGTTGTTTTCAGCTCTCTGCAAACTTTGCACGTCAGCCTGAAGGATCAGTTTTCACACAGAGTCATGACCTTGGAAGCATCCGTTGGCCTGATCCACTGGACTGTGGGCGGGACTCCCATCTTGCTTGTTTACCAGAAGCATCTACCAGGCCGCTAGGCAGTGATTTGTTTTGCTAGCACGTGTTCCATGCAGAAGAATGGAAAAGGACATGTGAGCTCTCGAATGGCATTGCTATCTATTACCAGCCCCGTCACTTTCCCTTTGCCGGTAGGGTTATATTTTCCCTGCTCATGCTGATGACTTGAACGGCATATCTTGTGTCTCCCCTCCTCCTGTGCCGGGCGGGGCCCTGGGTCTCAAATCCTCTGGAAATCCTCTTCTGCGCCTTGCCTAACGGCCAATGTTTGGTACGTTTCTTGAATGAGGAAAGTGCCCCTAAAGTAGCCCAGGAGCCTCGTCAGGAGATGTGATCCCTATAACTGTCACTATAGGTTGCTCTGGCTTGTGTTGGGAAAGCTTAGGTCCTATTTAAAAACCAAGAGAAAACTCACAAGAAAGGCACTGTTCCTGCCCTTTCCTCTTGCAATGTTGTGCCCACTGGTGAAAAGTACACATCCTCCTAAACATTCATATCAAGATTTCCTGCAGGAAAGCTTGGAATTGGGAACTTTAGCAGTGAACCCAAGTACACCTGCCGTCTTTTGTTTAGACGGGTGATTCTGCCCCTGCCGAGCACCGGGCCAGTGTCAGTTGGGTGCCGTGAAGCGTGGGCCAACCCCAGCTTTCCTCTGGAACAGTGGGCAGTGGCATGTCATGCTGCCCCGGGCTCCGGAATGTCGTGGAACGGGTGTTCTGATTGTGCACTTTGTTGTTTTCTAGAAGAATGTCACTGAGCAGGAGCACAAGCAGTCCCTGCAACTCACTTTCCGTTCACTGTGCACGTATTTTAGGTAAGTTTAGGGTGCTTTATGGCCCTCTAATATTTCACATCTTTGCAAAGTTTTCTTTAGCTATACGTGCCCTCTGCTCAGCCACCTTTCTAGAGGGAGATGCCGCTAGTCACAGGAATGACTACAGCAGTGGTGGAGTACTAATCTTGCCAGGAGTTTAATCTGAGGCCCAGTCCTCATGAGACCGTTTCGAATAGGACCTGCTGGGGAGCTCTTGGAGCACTTCAGCTTCTAAGTGATACCTGAAGACACAAACTGAAGCCAGAGGAGCTTGGTGTCCTGTACTCAAGTCTGAAAACCCAGAAGCATAGAATGGTAGTTTAGCAAAGGGAGTGTGCTGGGAGGGGCTGACTTGAGATTTTTACATGCTTTGGATAGCAAAGCAGCTAATGGGCCTGTAGGCTGCATTACCAGAGATATAGGCTCTCGAAGAAGGGAGGGAACAAATAGCCCAAGTTCCTGTCTGCACGTCAGGCTGTACCTAGTGCGAGAGCAGACTTGGGGGTCTCTAAAATGGGTCTGGACTCGAGAATCAGGGGCGATGAAAGAGCCTCAGAGCTCATGTGGGGAGCATTTGAAAATCTGGGATGTTCAGCCTGAGTTAGCGTGAGATGAGGTGTACTTCTTCTTGGTGGTCAAGGTGATGTAGTCATCAGATTGACTTCTCAGAGTCTCTTCTAAGGACTTGAGGGTTTACAGGCCTGAGCTTACTAAGGACATGGGGGACAGACAGTGGCCCAGACTCAGCTGGGACCTGGACTTTTTCCTGACCCAGGCTCCTCCGCAACCCATAGAACTGACACTGAAATCTTGCTGGGTTCTTTTTTGGACACTTTTAAGACAAAAGCATGAGCATGCCCTGCCCGAAACAAGGAGTTGTGACAAATTTGTGTCCTTTCAGTGATAAGGATCCAGGTGGCCTTCTGCTCTTGCCTGAGAAAGGTGACCTGGCCGACACGAACAGCAGTGAAGTGCTGGCGGTCATGAGCACCCTCCTGTCCGTCGCTGCTCGAGAGGTAACTGGCGGCCGCTCCGCTCCCTTCACCCCGTGAGCCAGCGATCGCGGGCGCCACCCCTGTTAGCCACAGTGTGATGTAGCTTTGTCCTTGTGGCCCTTCCAGGTGGGCAGCAACTCTCAACGGCTCGCCGTGGCTCCTAATCGCCTGCTCCTGGGGCCAGTCCCCTGCTAGTCAGCGAGCCATAAACGTGTGGACACGCTCCTTGAGATTTCCTCTGGGGTGTGGGTTGGCCGAGCCCAGCACTTAGGCCTGTGTCTGTGGTGTGAGTTCTGTGGAAAACTGCTTTAGCTTTTTTAAAATTTAAGATTACTTAGTAAACCCACAGGCTAATCAAGTCTGAAAAGATAGTGTCTTTTGTCTATGCTAATATTTTCAAATTTTTACTTTATTTTTTTTTTAACATGAAGGATTCTGTTTCTCAAGATGTAGTCCATGTGTCAGGTGGATCAGAATCACCTGGTGTATTTGGACAGAAATTTGGGTTTCTGGGTCCTACCCCAGGCTCCTGGTTTAGAACCTCTCGGACAGGATTTTGAGTCTGTGTTACACCGCACACCCCTGGGATTCTGACGTGACAGAACCCTGTGACTCGGGGACCAAGGATTGCTCTCTGGACAGAAAATGGACCGGGTTGGGGGGGGTGACAGTGGGCCAGGCCAGACCACACGCTTGAGGCATAGTGTGACGGTAACTTGACGATAACTTCTTTTTGGCTGAACTTGAGTGTCTGAGTTTTTCCCTTTCTTTTTTTTTCTGTCAGTGCTTTACTGTTTTCAGGTTGCTGCTAGAGCCACGATTTCATGCATTCCTGGCTGCATTGCTCTTAGGGAGACAGCTTCGAGAGTGCCGGGTTCTCGTTTGCCAGGGTCACCCCGTGGGCTGGCCACTGTGCAGACCTAGTATGACCTTCAGTCCAGGGTCATCTCTGTCCCGCTGGGAAGCCTGTCCTCTGTAGCTGCTGTCACATTCATGTTCTCTCTGGCTACCTTCTGCTTTCTGTCTCCTTTCCAGACTGGCCCATCTCTGTCTTCCTGGAAACTCCTACTCCAGCCTACTGCTCATCGGTATTTGCTCTGAGCCCTGTTAGCCATGCCTCACTCCTATCTGTCTTTATTTCTGCCACCGCCCGCGCTCACGCATGTGCAAAAACCCAGGGACAAGATGAGGAGAGGCAGTATTTGAAGAGGAGAATGGCTGTGGGTGGACTTTGAGCATGCTGACTTTATGGCTCTGGTAGGACTTGAGGTGGCAGGAGCTCCAGGACACTCAGGAGCTGAGTTGGTGCTGGAAATTTTGTAGCCATTGACGAACAGCTGAAGAGTTAAAGCCGCGACTGCGGTGCTCCCTCCTCACCTGTGAGCATCTGGGGGACGTCTCACCAGAAAGGCAGGAGTGGCAGCAAGGAATCCCTGGAGGCGGAAGCCCAGGGAGGAGAGAGTTTCAAGAAGGACAGTGCTCAGGAGCGCCACTGACGTTACAGTTGAGTGGTGAGGCTTTTTGTTCTCAGGTGGTAGCCGGTGCCTTCGGGGACTGGTGTCGGTAAGTGGTGAGGCGGGACAGCGGCACAGAGCGGCTGCAGGCAGCTTTGTGCAGCGGAGCTCACGTTCCAGAGAGTGCGGGTACAGAGCAGTCCTTGTGCCCTGCCCACCACACCCCGTGCCTTCCTCCCCGGAGGCAGCTGCCCTTGTAAGGTGTACATTGGTCTTTTCTCTCTGGCTTTTCCTGCGCAGCAGGCTTGTTTGGCCTGGTCACGTGGTGCACAGTCTTCCAGTCCGTGGTGTTTTCGAGGCTCGTCCATGCGGACATGCGTGCTGCAGTTGGTTTGTTGTCATTGGTGCGCGCGGTACTCCCCTGTCAATCTGCCACCGTGTATCCGTTTTACTTTGGAGGGGCAATTGGGTTGTTTCCAGATGGGGGCAATTACATGGAAATTGTGGTAGGAACGTATCTTGTGGTTCTTTTGTGCAAGAATTTACCCCTAGAGGTCAGGTGAGAACAAAGCTGATGGTTGGGGAGCCACAGAAGGGCGGAAAATGACTTTTCAGGTGGGATAGGTGTGGTTGAAGGCTCG
This sequence comes from Callorhinus ursinus, assembly GCF_003265705.2. Lineage (NCBI taxonomy): Eukaryota > Metazoa > Chordata > Mammalia > Carnivora > Otariidae > Callorhinus > Callorhinus ursinus. Next base: position 77,707 of record NW_027397105.1, on the reverse strand, counting down.
GGGTAAGGGGCCAGAGAGGAAGGAGGTTTGCAGGTGTAAGAGAGAGGGGTTTGCTGGTGCAATAAGACCCCTAAGAGGCAGAAGGGGAGGATGCTTGCAGTAAAAACCATCTGGGAAGCCTCTGGAAAGCTGGAGGGTGAGAGAGGAGCTTTCACCTGCCGTTTCTCTCTGTCACGTTTGAAACACAGGAAGCTCTTTCTTAGCCGGTGACGGTTACTGTCCAAGAATGCCCATGCCTGTGTTCTGTGTTCTGCCCTTGCTGTGAACATTTTCTCTGTCTGCTTCTTGTAGTGTGGACTGCTGGTGCTCACGGGGGCCCACGGGGAGGCTGGCTCTGTGCTGTTCTCCCTGTTCTGGGCTGTCCAAGGCAGCCTGCTCTCCTGGTGCTACCTACAGCTGAAGAGCACGGACTCTGCAGTCAGAGGTGGTGCCGCTGACCTGATTGACCAGTGTGAGTTTCAGCCCCCAAAGTCCCAAACCCACCAGAACAGAGAACTCTTTGGGTTTTGACGTTCTTCTCTAGTGCCTCGTGTGTGGGGTTACACAGAGGGTTTTCCCTTCTAAGTTACAAATTAGGTCTGTCTCTGGGTTGTTTTTTACTTCTTAAAATAGGGTCTGTAGCATGTCTTTTTGCCCCGAGTGTTCCGAATGTGGTGGTATGCCTAGGAGTTTTCACCGTGGGGTCCTACGTCGTGCAGGACTCTGAGGTGACGCCACACTCTTCAGCAGAGCCGGTCATCCTGGCTTTAATTGAGTTGCCCAAACAAGAAAGTCTTGACCTTTTAAAGTCTAAGGCATATGTGACCACTGCTGTGGTCTTTGCAGACCCCCAAAATCCTCCTGTTCATGTCTATAAACCTGCAGAAAATGACATGACCTTCCGCAGGTTCTGAGAAATGCGCATGTGGAAGGCTGAGTCCCAGCAGTGTGACAGGACTGCTGACGGGGCCGAGTGCTGGCGCCTGTGGCTCGGGCCGCGGGGTGGCCCGCTGAAGACGGGCCCATTGTGAGCAGAGGGAGACTTCAGCCTGGCCCCTGGGCTGCTCAGCCGGTCGATGATTCCCCCTCATCCTAAAGTAGCGAAGACTGAAAAAAATCACTCCCTTTAAAAGCGATCCTTCCCTGAGATTTGCGCTGCTTTTCCTCCCTGAGGAGAACATACACATGACCCCAGTGGTCTTTCTGATGTGGGATTCTTGCCACCATACCTGTGACCCTCTCCAGCTTTGTTCTTCGTGATGACCAAGCAAGTGATGTGTCTACCACACATAATACTAATTACCGTCTTTATGTTTTGGTAGATGTGGGACAGTTTCTGGCAAGCATGAGAGCGATTTTGGAATCCCTTTTGTCACAGTATAGTGGAAAAACCATTGTAGAAAAATTATGTAATTCAGTGTTTTCAATGGCAGCCCGTCAACTGGTAAGACACAGTGATGGCCTTTGTAAAGGGGGAGGGTGGTGACCCACAGCCCCAGGCAGAGTCTGAGGTGGATGCTAAGTGCTTCGTTAATCTTCCTTTAGGTCATCTTTCTGCTGGACTTCTGCACTTTAGACATTTCTCATTGCACGCTCCTGAGAGAGTTCAGTACGCTAACAGAGCTGTTGAGGCAGCTCTGTGCTGACCCGGAAGGAGTGCTGAATAAGGTAACCAGAGTGGATGTCAGAACCCCCGCCGCATCCCCTCTTGAGAGTGATGTGACAGTGCTGAGTGAACCCTACCGTTGAGGTTGCCCCCGAAGACCACCCCCCCCCCCATGTTTTAGCAATGGTTTGCCAACAAGGATGAATGGCAGCCCGCCTTGACCTGGTGTGGTCAGCATTGGAAAGGAAGCTGTATGTAGGTCAGTCTCCTTTCACAGCACGTGAAGTTGTATAAAACCACATAAGGGAAGAACCAGATTGAAGTCTAGAAGAGAGACTACATGTTGAAAGGCAGGTTAGGAGGTTTGGTATTTAACAGAATTTTCTCCCTATTTAATCTCGTAGAACACAACAATTTTCACTACCTTCTTTGAGTCTCAAAACAACTCTGTGGGAACAGAAAGGGCATATATTATAAAGCCTTTTTTTTTTAAAGATTTTTTTTTATTTATTTGACAGAGAGAGAGAGAACAAGTAGGCAGAGAGGCAGGCAGAGGCAGAGGGAGAAGCAGGCTCCCCACTGAGCAGGGAGCCCGATGCAGGACTCGATCTCAGGACCCTGGGATCATGACCTGAGCCGAAGGCAGCCGCTTAACCTGCGGAGCCACCCAGGCACCCTATAAAGCCTATTTTAATGGTGAAAAAGCAAAGACTAAAAATGGAGAGAGAAGGGAGAATGGGCTTAGATTTGCCAAGGTCCCAAATTCAGTGTTTTTCCCACTGGAAGCTCATGCGAGTAGTGAATTGCAAGAAATAGCTCTGTCAGGCCAGAAAACAGAAGCTAGTCTCAGAGGTACCGCCGTGCACTGGAAACCCCATGTATCCTCTGCTGAGGGCTAGATGCATGCTGACCTGTGTATGCAGGTGGAACACCGGGATTACTTTAGCTTGTGTGACCGTCTGTGTCTGGTGTCCTGGCCGTCCGTCTGGGGTGCTAACACAGATGCCCAGTTCACTATGTGGTGGGACACAGAGTGACCGAAGCTTGCTTTCTTGACTTGTTTGTGCAGCTCGATGCAGAGACTTGGCAGCAGGAATGTCCCGTGGTGTTACATACCTGGACAAAAGAGTCTGCCCACAACTATGAAAACAATTGCCACGAGGTGTCTGTCTTCGTGAGCCCAGGGGCAACCTACTTTGAGGTGGAATTTGACGAGCGGTGTGAGACTGAGAAAAGGTAAGACTCCCGTGGTCTTTTCCTAAGCAATAGTGGGTTAAAACGAGAGCAGGAGAGTAATGGAGATTATGCCTTCCCAGGTATGATTATCTGGAATTTACCGACGCTAGAGGTGGAAAAACACGCTATGACACCAAAGTTGGCACCGACAAGTGGCCTAAGGTGAGTGGTGCTCCCAGAAGTGAGGTGAGTTTCTGCACCGACTCCCTCCTTTGTCAGCCCTTGGGGGTCTGGAAGGGAAGCGTTTCCCTCGAACTTCTGTAAAAGGAAGAGCTCATGTCCGAGTTGGCAATGACAGCCAGCCACCTGTTTTGTAGATAAAGTTACTTCAGCACCCAGCCTGCCTGTCGGTTGATGGGTCGTTTCTAGCTGCTTGGGCGCTGCAGAGGCCAACTTGAGTGGTTGCAACAGAGACCAGACGGCCCAGGAGGTCTAATAACTTACTGCCTGGTTGTTCACAGCACAGTTTGCCCACCCCTGGTTTCTGTCACATTGTCCGGTGTGAGTGGGGCATTGGTCCAGGAAGGCGCAGAGCATGTGGTGAAAGCCCACTGGAGGCTTGCGTGGTCTCAGGGGCATGGGGGGGGGGCGGGGGGTGAAGTGCTGCTTCCCGCCATCGGCGTGCTCTCTGGTGGTCTCAGTGGGGAGCACGAGCACCATTTCTGGATGAGCAGGGAGTGGGCAGATGGGCGTCCAAGGTTTAGAAAACTGCCAAAGTTGCTTCTTCACGCGGTGCAGTCGTGGATTTTGCATTTCAGCCGCTCCCTTGTCTCTTTCTCCTTCAGTCACCTGGGTGGGTGTGGTGAGGTAGGATGGTGAGAATGCAGACCGATGTTAGAGTTAGAGTTTCTGGGTCTTGAAGAACATGCTTGCTCCTGAAGGACCTCATGGCTTCTGTGCTTGTCTCTAGAAAGTGACCTTTAAGGCCGGCCCTCGGCTGCAGTTCCTCTTTCACTCTGACAGCAGTAACAACGAGTGGGGCTACAGGTTCACCGTCACCGCCTATGGCCTGCCCGACGTGGCCGTGTCCTGGGCGCTGGACTTACAACTGCTCGTTTCCCGGCTGATGGGACGCCTCGCTGCCCAGTGCATGGCGCTCAAGTCTGCGCACCGTGAGTCTCACGCATGTTGGCTCCACAGAGGGGCAGGGCGGAGGTATGGACAGGGTGCCCTCGCGGGCCTGCAGACCACACCAGACCGCAGCATAGACCGCTCGGTGCCGTGGCTGTAAAGTGTCTCGACGTGGACTTTGGAACACATCCCAGGGGCTGCTGAGGATGCCCTGTCTGGAGGACGGCCTTGGTCATCTTCATTTTCTTAGTGAAATTTGGAAGGCAGAAATAGAATAAATTTACCAGTATCCTTTAACCACGTGAATATTTACGTTAAATACGGGAACGTGGATTTTGTCTTAAAGTGATTTCTTCAACTTAGTTATTAAATGCACCCAAGAAACAAGGATTATAGAATAAAACTTCCTACTGTGTTTTATTTCTATTTCATTTCTTGAGTTTTTCTGAATGTAAAAGGAAAATATCATGGAAATTGTATAATGGAGAAAGAGCGAGGAGAAAAGCCATTCCTAGTGCTAACACCCAGAAAGAACTCTTACTAACATTTTAATGTATTCCCATCTAGTCTTTTTTTATGTCTGTTCATAAACACATGTGGGTGGGTATTTAATTCTTCTTTTTTTTTTTTTTACAAACTTAAGTTTACAAATTGCGAACATTGCCCCCACTAAACACTTGTGCACGGTCTCCGGTTATTCCCTGGAGGTGGTCCTCATCTCGCTTCATCTCCTGCCCTGACAGGAATTGCAGAAGTGCCCGTAACCGAGGCTGTCCCATGGAAGGGCAGCGCCTTAGGGCGCCCTTGTGGTGGGGGTGCATCCAGGGTGCGTGCTTGTGTGCTGGGAAATGGGGGTGGGTCCCCTGCACGTCCTCAGATTGCCCACAGACTCTCTGTCACGGGGAAGACACAGGGCTCTCACAAGCCTTCTTCTCTTTCCAGAGTTTGGAAGTGACATGGCAGTGCCTCCTGCAAAAATGGCGTCGGTCCTGAACTCCCCGCTGTGGAAACCTGTCTTCAGGCATCAGCTGAGTCCAGAGTTGGGATTAGCAGCGAGCTGGCCCACTCCCCCACACCAGGATAGTAAGGAGGTATTTACGCTTGCAGTGTCTTTCTCCCTGGCATGGAGTCCGTTTGCTGATGGCTGCTGCTTCCATTATGAGCCCTTGTGTTTGCACCCTCACGCCCACTCAGCTCTTAGCGCCCTGGAGGCAGGTGCCATCCCTCGTTCACGTGGTGTCCACACCGAGCACCCCAGGGGCCAGCGAGTCATGTTGTCGGTGCTCGGGAAATCTCCTGGCAGAGTTGCCGAATAAGCCGATTGAGTGTGTTTCTAGCAGCCGCTGAGTCAGCTGTCGGAGTAAACGGTTTGTGCGCACTGGGTGTTCTCCGTGGAACCAGCAGCGTGTTCTTCCGGGTTGCGGTGTCTCATGAGCCCGACAAGCTGCTTGCTGTCTCTTGGCCGTCCCCCTTGCCTCCATCTCTGCTCTGCTGCTCTTCCTCCCTCCCTCGCCCACATCACTCCGTGGGTAGCTGAGGATCCTGGGGCTCTTCCTCAGCCTCCCCCCTTGACCTCTTAAATTTGGCTCCTTCAGAGCCTCTGTTCCTTTGGCTCCGTGACAGCCCCCTGTCTTCTCTTGGCCTCCACTGCGGCCCTGCCTCCTCGGTGGGCCTCTCCTATTCTTCCGTCCCTAGAGAGGAGGCTTAACTCGGCTTTCTCCCCTTCCCCACAGCCCACTAAGACTCTGTCACATCTGTGCAGACCCTCCCAAAACACCAGCCCCGTAGCCCTGGTGCCTCTCCTGGCTCCACTCGCGTGTCCCTGCCCTCTCGTTGGGTAGTTCCATGTCAGTGTCCCGACTCCTCTTCACTCAGAGGTGGTCATGTCCCTCCTCTGGCTGCTCCCTGCTGTCACTGCCGTTCTTGTTTTCCTCGGCGCTGAGCCCCGGCGCCCCGGCTTGTTCTCAGCGTCTCCTGCCCAGTCCACCGCCAGCCTTGTGGATTCTTCTGGTGGTGTTCAGCTCCTCCCAGCTCCTCCGTCTACATCTTTCTCCAGGCCCTCATCCTGCACTTGTACTGGGACATTGAGACCTACCAGGGTTTTTTAACTGCTGAATTATCTTGTTATATTCTGTGGCTATGCACCATTAATGTCTCCTGTGGCCCACAGGGTGGAGCCTAAGCCCCTCAGTGTGACAGTTAAGGCTCTGTCCAGTCTCCTTTCACCTTTACCCCTCCGCTCCCCAGCTGGGACTTGACTTCTGTTAGTGGTTTTGTTCCTCAGGGGCCAGAGCTGCTCAGTTGTCAGGGTCCGGCCGGAAGCCCACACCCACCAGGAGGCTTCTCTTCATCACCCAGCCTGCCAGGAGCTCTCCTGGGGGCTCTCAGTATGGGTTCCCCTTCCTGGCATCTGGCACTTGATCACCTTTCCCTCTGCAGTGGCACTCGTGTTCACGTCTGTAGTGTTTTATTTATGTTTTCCTTGTTTTTAAAGCCGTGTCTCTGTCTGGTTTCCGCAGTAGATTGAAGCTTCCTGCTCTGTCCTTCTGCTTTGTTCTAGTCAGTGTTGGGTGAACTTGGTTGTCCGAATGACTGGGTTCAACGTGATGTGTTCTTGTTTTGTTCCAGGTCAAGAACATCCCCGACGACCCCTGCCACCACTTTCTTCTTGAGTTTGCACAGTCAGACCCTGCCCAGAACTTCTGTGGGCCATTTTCAGAACTTTTCAAAGGATTCATACAGGCATGTAGAAAACAGGCCCCAAAGACAGATATAGTTGCTGGTTCCGCTATTGATCAAGCTGTGAACGCCACCTTTGCCGCTCTGGTGTGTCGCACTCCAGGCTTGTATGAGAAGCTGCAGAAATATGGTAACTTATATTACAGGGATACTTCTGATCCGAAGGCCAGTGGGAACATTTCTAACATTTTGAAATATATCTCTACGCCTGTAGACGTCATCTCGTTAAGTCCTACTCTGCCAGTCAGAAGATCCGTGACCAGTTATAGTTAGTGGATTGTCATGTGTGCAAGGAGCCTTGAGTTTCCTGATCTGCAGGTCACTTCTTTCTCCAAAATCCTTGTGGGAAACTGCCAAGAAGTTTAAGGGAAGGAGACCCTAACTTGAGTTGTAGTCTTGGGCGAGAACTAGAAGTTGCGCAGCTTCAGGGTTACTCACACAAGCTTTCTGTGCCTTCGTCCCCTTATCTGTAAACTCGGGAGTTGGTAGCTCTAACATTCTAAGAAATGCGGGTTAAACCCTGAGTTGTTTTGGTAATTCAGTGTGCTGTTAACCAAGGAGGGAAACATATTCACTCTTATCTTTAGACTGAAAGCTTTTGTCGGCTTCCTGGTTGGTAGCCCGCTCCTCACCATTTCTGTTCCTTGCATCCCCCCGAGATGCCGTCTGCGTCCTGTGTGTGTAGCCGGCAGCCGGTGGGACCCACGGGAGGGAGGGCCTCTCTCTCCCCGTAATCTCTCAAGGGAAAACCCTTTCAAACCCTACGTAAAGAGGACCTAGGACTTTTCCCAAGCACTTTGGCAGGGTGCGTGTTGCCTTCATGGTGCAGATGAGCTGAGCAGGAACAGTGCTTTCCCCATTAGAGCAGGTCATGGATGGTTGCTGCTGTTAAGTATTCCGGTGACGGTCACTCCTGCCCCGTACCGCCCAGTTGTTTAGCTCTCACAGTGCAGAGTTTATTTCCTGATTTCTGAAACATCTCAGTGAATCCTTACTCCCTCAATTCTTAGTATTTCCTTGAAGAAGCTGCTCAAATAAATAAAACTTACATTGAGGCATGAGTGGTTTATGAAAACCAGTGTCCTATGGAAGACTATATCTCTGCTAGGGGGTGGGGTACCAGGTGACCTGCCAGGTTTAAAAAAAAAAATCCAGTTTATGTTTTCATAATCAAATTATAGTAAGAGAGCTGGACAGTCTTTTTTACCTGTGGGAACTCTGAGCAGATGAAAGCCTTGTGAGTTTAAGCTGAGAAAGTTTCTGGCTGGTGGCAGGCTCCCCAGCCCCTTTTCAGATCATGTTCAGATAGCACATCCCTAATTTCAGGAGAGAGACACACACACAGTCTGATGTGGAAACTAGAAACACTTCCCTGAGTACAGGTTGTTTCCAGAATAACCTACCGCTGGGCTTTGGAGGTATAGCTGGTCTCCGTTCTTCAGGGGCTGTTCCCGGGTCCTACCAGGTGGAGCTCCTTGAAGGGTGGGCCTTGTCTAGCTCTAAGAATGTCTTAAAATGACTCACCTTTTTGCATTAGAGATACGTGGGAGGAGTTTTTCAACTAGCCTGTAAGCTGCTTGAGGGCAGAGCCAGGTCGATTTTTCTCAGCATTGTGTTCCCAGCGCCTCCCGCGTGTGTGGCCGGTAGCCCCCGCGCTGTTGGTCGGTTCCGCGGAGGCTCCCTGGAGAGCTGTGCGCTGTTCTATGACCCTCCAGTTTTTACAAGCCAAGAAAGGAGTTGTTTCCTTTAAACAAACAGCTTCTTTGTTACTTTGCTAATTATAAGAATATTACCCATTCATGTGGAAACTTACAAAGTACAGGAAAGCTTAAGATAAGGATCAGTTGTCATCTCACCACTTCAAGAGCACATCTATTAACATTTTTCTTTGTGTGTACCTGGCCTTTTCATCTGGGCATATTTACATGGCATATGTATCTGTATATGTATCATATATATCTCTCATGTTTCTAATATGTATAGTCTTTTTAAATAGATAATTTTGTGTTTATACTGTTTGGAAACCATGAACTTTTTTCATGTTAATAATTATTTTTTATCTACTTTTAATACTCTTCATTTTACTTTTAATATTTTTGATATTTTACTTTCATATTTTTACTTTAAATATTTTACTCCATTTTTAATAGTATGTCCATTTCAGATGTTCACTTGAATAAAGTGAGTTTGTGGTAACACAGAGAACCCATTATGGGTGTTTGTGGCTTAACTGATCCCCTCCCTTGTTCCACCCACATGGTGTGAGCATCAGGGGAGAGACTTTTTCTCTGTGTTAGGAGATTTAGAAGTTACTTTGTGCTTAAAGTTGCAGTACTGAATTGAGTTAACTGAGTATAATCTCATCGTCTCTCCTTTCCCCAGTAAAAAGTGGGGGCAACACAGCCCTGAGCGAGGAGTTTGCACAGGTGTATTGCTTGGCAGATGGGATTCGAATATGGATGGTAAGATTTTCTTTGCATGTGATTCTTACGTATTTTGAGTTTTCGTACCATGGTTTCACGCAGTTAAGGTAAGCGGCTCTCGAGTTGTTTCTTTTTTTTTTTTAATGAAGTTCAGTGACGTGAAAAGCTCTAAAATAACTTAGAACACGTGAAGTCCTAGTGTAGTGAGTGCTGAGGACATTCGGAGTAAACAGGATGCATCCGTGAGCTCCCGGACACCCTTCAGTAACCCCAGGGCCACTCTGCGGGACCTCTCCGACTGGGCGGACGCTGGTGGCTTTAGGTGGGGGTAAGGCCGCTCTCCAGGGAGAGGCTTCCTGTGTTGTAGAACAGTGGTTCTGTGAGGTTGCTTGTGGCAGCCATGCAGTGGAGGGACAAAGCACCCTTGAGTGGGAGGGCGGGCAGAGAGACTGTATGTTGTGTTACAACGTAACGTGACGTTACCGTGTGAGAGGGTCGCATGGTGCTGTCCTGCCGTGAGTGAAGGAAGTCAGCTCCTGTATCAGCTGGCACGTGATGACGAGCAGAAACAAGTCCTAGAGGAACCCACAAATACGTCCTGTCTCATGTAAAGTTTACACACAACCCAAAGCTGTGTGCTGTTAGGTACATATATTTGTAGTAAAAATCTTCCAAGTCCTGGAAATGATGACCATCAAACTCAGGAGAACCGTTTTTATTTTTCTTAAGCCTGGAGCTGAATCCCTATGTATTATTATTATGGTCCATATATTCACAATCATCTTAAGTCCTCCGTAGTAACTGGGAGGAATCGTTAAGTCTTGGAGAGGACAGGCAATGAGATTGAGAGCAGGAGACCAACTGTAGTTCTTCAACAAGCGTGGTGGCTGCTCCTGGGTGTAGAATGGTCAGGTTCTGTGGCTGGTGTGAGTGGTGTGCAGTGGTGTGTTGTCCAGGACCCTTCCCACGTTCCCGGCTTGGGGACTTGCTGGGTGGTGGAAGCATTAACCAGACGGCGGGGAGATGGCCTTGGAGCTGGGAGTGGGCGGGTTGGGGGGGGGTGTGAGTTCATTCTGGGACATGCTAAGTATGAGGACACACAGGTGATCTGAGACACCTAGCCGGAGGAGTCAGGGAACCTGTAAGAATCTAGCAGACGTGTCAGAACAGAGATACGAGGAGCTCCAAATCATTGGTGAACAGATTCTCTCAAGAGAAGCTAGAAGGTATTGTCATCAGGAGGGTGTGAGGAGGGTCACAACAGTGTGTGGAGGGAAACCAGGGCTGTAGTAGCGGCGTAAGAAAAAGAGTGATAAAGTCACTACCACAGACACTCAAAGTGAAAGGACTTGGCAGTTGACGAGGCACAGCATAGATCGCGCTTCTGGTTTAGTGTAGGACAGACTGCTGATGCCTGGACAAGACACCGGCCTTCTTTCCCAGACGTGGCCTTCTGCATGGGCTGTCAGCACCATGGCCCACGCTGTGACCATTGCCTGCGCTGGTACTAGGAGTGCTGTTCTCTGTCTGGCAGGCCCAGCATCACTTGCAAGCGTCCCCTCACACAGGGTAGAGTAGAGATCGAATTTTGGTCCAACTTCTGCAGCAAACTGGGTGTGTAACCCTAGCAAGACCCTTCATTTCTCTAGACCTCCACTTCTTTGTACTAGGTCGGCTTTGGAGAGGGGCCCCTCCAGCTCCAATGTTCTACGTTTTGTTTAAAGATTTTATTTCTTTATTTGAGAGAGAGAGGGGGTGAGAGCGCGCACAAGTGCGGGGGCGGAGGAGGAGCAGAGGGAGAGGGAGAAGCAGACTCTGCGCTGAGCGCGGAGCCCAATGCAGGACTCGATCTCAGGACCCTGAGATCACGACCTGAGCTGAAATCAAGAGTTGGACGCTTAACCAACTGAGCCACCCATGTGCCCCGACTTTTTAAGTAATGGGATCAGGGGTACAACCCCCTCCCCAACAAGGCATAGTTGAAAAGAAGGCAGTGTTGCGGATATACTGTTAGCTTCAAAGCCTGGATTACTTTTAGGACAAGCAATAAACAGCTGAGATCTGTGTCCTCAAGAGTTGGACAGTAATTGTACAGTTCTCCGTGATGTCGTGCTGTGCGCAGTGGCCCTGTCTGGACACTGTAATTGTGTGGCTCAAACTCTCCCCCCCAGTTGGAGATGAAGCAGAAGTCCCTGATAAACCTGGGGAATGAGGCAGAAGAAAAACATGGGTCAGAAGCGGCTGAGGTGAACCCCGAGAGCCTGGGTGAGTGTGCTGAGCCTTCTGTTTGCACTTCCTAGGAAACTGGTGACCCGTCTTCGAGATGATTTTATTTATCTGAGAGAGAGAAAGAGAGAGAGAGAGAGAGAGAGAGCACGAGCTTGGGGAGGGGCAGAGGGAGAGGGAGCAGCAGGCTCCCCGAGGAGCAGGGAGCTCGACGTGGGGCTCGATCCCAGGACCCTGGGATCCTGACCTGAGCCGAAGGCAGACGCTTCATCGACTGAGCCCCCCAGGTGCCCCTCTTGTTGTTTTTAAAGTGTGCTGTCAGTGAATGTTCAGTGAGATTAAGGAATTAGTGATATCATGGTTCTGTTAAAAACTTGCTATTTTAGAGAAATGTGAAGTTTTTAGATGAAATAGGGTGATCCCTGCGATCTGCATGGAAATAGCCTAGGGGAGGGGGTGGCTGGTGAAACGAGACTGGCCTTGGGCAGGGTCAGGGGTACGTGACGGGGTCCTCATAGTCTTTTCTCTCTGCATGTTTGAAATATCCACAATAGGAGCGCCTGGGTGGCTCAGTCAGTTGAGCTGCTGACTCTTGATTTCGGCTCAGGTTGTGATCTCAGGGCCCTGGGATCGAGTCCTGTGTGGGGCTCTGCGCTTAGTGAGGAGTCCGCTCGAGAGTCTCTTCCCCTCCCCTTGCCCCTCTCCTCACTTGAGTGCACTCTCTCTCCCTCCCTCCCTCCCTCCCTCTCTCTCTCAAATAAATAAGTAAATAAAATCTTAAAAAAAAAAAGGTGCACAAGAAAACTTCCTTTTAAGTGTACTGACAGTGCTGGGAAGATTTTGATTTGTATAATGACAGAAGAGTTTATTTTCTTCAGAAGCTGTGTATGTCACTTTTTTTTTTAATTTCCTTTTAAAGATTATTTGAGAGAGAGAGAGAGAGAGAGAGAGCACGAGAACAGGGTGAGGGGAAGAGGGAGATGTATGTCACTTTATTAATGGAGGTATTTCTTGTCCAAAACTGTGGAGTTTAAAGAGATTCTTTTCTCTCCAAAAGTAAGCAGTAAGTTGAATTTTGACCTTTCTGCATTTAGCAAAAGAGTGTATTCAGAAGAGCCTCCTATTACTAAGATTTTTGCCTGTGGGAGTGAGTTCAAAAGAAAGCTGTGACAGGTTGGTGGCTGCAGATGAAACGGATCACCTCCAGCCACGGGACAAGCGCCCGAGGACGAGCTCTGTGGTGGAGGAGCATTTCCAGGCCTCCATGTCTCCTGTGGAAGCGGGCACCCTTGCTGCGGGCGTTGGGGGTCCTGGCTTGGATGTGCAGCCGAAGCTGCCGCCCAGCAGCGGGCACCCTGCCGCTGAGGTGTCCTCTGCCGCCGCCGAAGAGCCCTCGTCACCTTCTACCCCCGCCCGGCGGCCTCCCTTCACCCGAGGCCGACTCCGGTTGCTCTCCTTCCGGTCCGTGGAGGAGGCGAGGCCAGCGCCCACAGTGAAGGAGAAGTACCCCATGCTGAAGGATGTCCTGGACTTCATCAAGGACCAGTCCCTCTCCCACGAGAGGTGAGCCGCCAGTGCCCTCCCCATACTCAGCGTTCACGTACAAGTGAGCAAGGAGTACTGGAAGGAGAGATCCAAGATTTGTGTTAGAACGGTCAAGACAAAATTGGGTGGTTACTTTTTTCTTTTAAGAAGTATTTTCTCACTGAAGGCTTGTATGTTACATGGTAGGTAAATTAGATCTCAGTAATGTATGCTAGGATTAAAAAAAAGAAGTTGGTTTTGGTAGCTGTCATTTATAAATGTGTCTTATATTAATCCTGGGAGAAACTTAGGATTTGAGATTTTCTGACAAAATTATCTGTCAGTGGGTCTGCATCTCTGGAAGTATTACATGTTTTAATAATTTCCTGCCCTAAGAATTAAAGCTTTGTCTCCGTGGGGCAGTAAAAAGATCAGAGTTCCTTTCTCATTCCTGAATTTGCAAGTTTGGGGTACCTGGCTTCTGGACGCTTTGTGAGCTGGCTCCTGTTGCTGCTGAGCAGTGACGGACAGGAGCCAACAGGGGCAGGTCCCCCTCCAGAGTGACGCTCCTACTGATACTGTGGCACCAGCTCGAGCTCTCTTGCTGCCCCTGACTTGATCTCTGTCTGCAGTGTCGTAAAGGTTCTTGCCTTGAGGAGAGCCCAGGCACAGAGTATCCTCGAAGTCCTGAGGATCGTTCAGTATTGCTCAGAGTCCCTCGGACAGCCTCACTGCTTCCATCCACCATACATACTTTTCCTGTTGGAGCTTCTCACCTGCCAGAAAGAGTTTACCAAGTAAGTACAAATCACACATCTGCAAGGAAAACAGGCCCGGGTAATTGTAAAGAAACCCTAATCGTCTTTAATTAGTAACTATTATTTCCATGTAGGATTTGAATTTGTTTTTGGTCAGTTTTCTCATCCTAAGGAGAAATGGGTTCTTTCTAGTAAGTAGGTACCTGAAATCTTGTTTATTCCTCCTCTTGAGTTTATCAGCTTTATTTTACCAGTCAGTGAGGATTGTGTTCCCTGTGTACCCACACCCATCAGGTGGCTCCTGGAAGCTGTGAACTAAATTTAATTTTCATTTACAGTGAGGACATTAATCTGAGTACCTCACAAGGTGGTTCTAATAGCCACTCAACAACTGTTTCCTGAGCGTTGACTATGTCAGGCGCTGTGCTAGGTGATGGATGTGCAGCAGTGGATGAGGCAGACAAGAGTCTTGTTCTAATGGGGCTTGTATTTTTTTTTTTTTAAGATTTTATTTATTTGAGAGAGAGAGTGCATGCACACAAGCAGGGGGTGGGGCAGAGGGAGAGGGAGAAGCTGACTCCCCACCAAGTGGGGAGCTCAACAAGGGGCTCAGTCCCAGGACTCCAGGATCATGACCTGAGCCAAAGGCAGACGCTTAACCCCCTGAGCCACCCAGGTGTCACTACTGGAGCTTGTATTCTCTTGAGGAGAGACAGATGATAAAAGAAATCCATCCATTCCTCCATCTATGTAATGTGTCCATCCCAGGTATGTGGTCAGCTCCAACAGAGTGATGTAGTTTGCGTGTTCAGGGAGCGGGGCTGAGAAGTCAGCCTGTAAACCAAGAGATGAATGACCAGTGAGCTCAGAGGGAAGAGCACTGCATGCAGAAGGAACAGCGCAGAGGCCCTAGGGTGAGGGCTTGGCCCCAGGAACAGCACGAAAACTGGCATGCCTGAGTGAGAGGGGATGGCAGGAGACCAGCTCAGGAAATGAGTCGGGGTCAGATGATGCCGATCTTTGTAGGACGGGGTTTAAGGTGTGTGGATTTCATACTGAGTTGTAGGTGGGAGACCCCTGGGGAATCCCAAGCCCAGGAGGAACACACTGTTACATTTATGAAAGTCACTTCTGGCTAGTCTGTGGGAAAGCGTGGACGGAAGCAAAGTAGTCGGGAGACGATGTAGTCGGCCAGGCGGGCGGTGGCAGGCTCTGGACCCTGGAATGGTCCTGGAGATGGAGAGAAAGGAGGGCACTCAGGATCTGCTTTGGAGGTAGAGTCACCCGGACGCACCAATGGATTGGATGGAAGGAACCGTGAGGGAGGGGCTGTTGGATGTTGGCTATAGCAGTTGGTGGATCGTGACGGATTTTACTGAGGGGAAGAGAATGGAAGAAACAGATTGGGGCGAAAATCAAACATTGCTCTGGCATGTTAACTTGGACCTGCTTTTTTCACATCCAAGTAATGTTATCCAGGGAGTAAAGGTAAGGGTCTGAGGTTCTGGAAAGAAGCCAGGGCTAGGGATAGAGTTTGGATGTGGTCAGCACGCGGATGATCTTTACAGCCATGAGACTGGCTGATCGAGAAAGAGCGTAGAGATGGACAAGAACGGGGTCAAGACCGAGCCCGAGGGGCACCTCTTACTCAGAGCTCAGGCAGAGGAAGAGGGGTCAACTAAGGAGAGCACGAAGGAGTAGCCATCAGGAGCGAAACCCAGGGGATGACGGGGTCCTGGAAGCCAAGAGAAGAATGTGTCCATTGTGTCAAATGCTGATGTGGGAGGTGGCGCCACACTGGATTCGTCTGCAGTCCTGTTGGGCCAGGGGGCTGAAGGCCCAGCTGGACTGGGTGGAGAGGAAAATGGGCGGGGGGCAAAGGGAGGGAGAGACCACAGACAATCATTTCAAGATCCTTGGCTTTAGGGGCGCCTGGGTGGGGCTCAGTCGTTGAGTGTCTGCCTTCGGCTCAGGTCATGGTCCCGGGGCCCTGGGATCGAGCCCCGCATCGGGCTCCCTGCTCCGCGGGAAGGCTGCTTCTCCCTCTCCCACTCCCCCTGCTTGTGTTCCCTCTCTCGCTGTGTCTCTCTCTGTCAGATAAATAAATAAAATCTTTAAAAAAAAAAAAAAAAAGATCCTTGGCTTTAGAGTGGTGCAGAGGAAAAGGCAGAATTGCAGGGGACATGGGCTCAGCTGAGGGTTTTTAAGATAAGGTGTTAGTGCATTTCATATGCTGGTGGGAAAGCATCAGTCCTGACACACACTTGATGCAGGAAGAGAGGGCCCATCGCACGGCAGGTGCAGATGCACAGGTTTGGTTTGCACAGAGCCGGGGGACCATCTGTGGCGGCAGGAGCAGCATGGTGCGGATGGAGGGGCAGACCGGTTGGTTGGTTTGGTGGTGCAGAGATGGGGGAGCCTGTGTGATCTTTCTGTTTTTTAAAATTAAAATCGCGTAGTCCTAGCTAAAAGTGAAGGGCTAGGAGAAGTCGTGGCAGCTTAAGGAGAGGCTTGAAGGGTTGAAACAGTAACGCGAGGTGAGAAAGCCAGTCTGACTTGACTGGCGGAGTGCTCCGAGGGCTTCTTTGAGAATTGTGGTCGTGAGTTGAAAGTGGCACCCGTCGGCCTGGTGCCTGCTGTTTCCTCTAGCAGCACTGTGCTGTTTTGATACCGGCATAAGCTCTCACAGGCCAGTCTGTGGAGGGAGAAAGCAGCAGGGTGCTGGCGGTTGCTTGGGTGAGAGGTGATGGTGAGAGGGGCCATGGGATCTCAGCCGGGCCGGCAGTGCCCTGAGGCAGCGCCACAGGTTGGGGTTCCTTGGGGTGGAAGTCACTGTTGTGGGGCCGCGGGCAGAGCAGGACGCTCTGAATCCAGTCAGGATTTCAGAAGTCCTGCCGTCACTGTGGTGACGAGGTCAGAGAAGTGCCCGTCAGCCTGGAGGTGACCATGGCAGAGGCGCCGGGGCGTCGTTCCCGTGGATCCTGAAGTCTCCCAGGGGACAAGGGTCGAGGTGGAAGAGGCAGCGAGCTTGGTGCTGAGGTCATTGGGGAGGGAAGGGGAGGGTGGGCAGGGCCGAGGGGCCTGGCTGCGGTGAAGGTCCGGGGGGCGGGTTAGATTAACCAGAAGAAGTCCTTGTCTTCCCTCACTCCTGGCCCGGCAGGCGGGCTCCTTGCTGCCGCGCTGCCACTCCCTGAAGTTACGTGCTCACGCTGACTCCGGCCTCCGCGCCACTTGGCTCAGCTGCTGGGCTCTGTTCTGCGGAAGGAATCACGACCGTGAAGTCAGTGCTGTTTCGGCAATTAAGTGATCAGCACTTTTCTCTGTGTCTAGTTATTTCGCGCACTTGGAGGGCTGTGGTGCACATCTGCACAGAGAGATTCGAGACACTTACTACCAGTTCGTTCTGTTTTTGGTCAAAGCAGTTAAAGGATTTAGCAGCATCAATGACAGGTACTGTATCACTTTATCATCTCTAGAGAACACATTATTTCTATTTTTGCTGACTTTAGAAGAAATACATGTTCAGTGTTGAAAATGTGGAAAAACACAGACTGAAAAAGAAAATGATAATCCCTGACGTTACCATCTAGCGCTAACTGCTCGCATGAACTTACTTAGATACTTTGTCCCAGCCTTTTTTCTTTGTGCTGTGTCATTTTTCAAGGGGATGGTTCTTGGTTTATGTAAGAACATGTAACCTGTCCTTTTCAGTTTCTCGTGTATTATGTGCAGTTTTAAGACTTGGGTGTGAAGCCATTCCCCAGTATCATCCCTCATAGGTGGTTTAGACAGAAACCTTAAATCGGACAATCTTCCTCTCCATCCGCGCTGAAGGAATGACCTGCGCTAATTGGGACCAGCTACTTATCGGGTCATGATTTTTACGCTCTGTCCTTAACCACAAAATGCCCCCAGGCAGGCATGGTGGAAACCTCACGTCGTGCTTCCAGGACTCTTGCCCAGCTGTCCTTGGAGAGGGGCTTGTGTGGAGTGTCAGGAGTCTGCTCTCAACCTGCAGACACACCAGGTTCTGACTTGCGTCTTGTGCCATCCCCGCTGGGGATGGCAGCCTCGATAACTTGCACCTTCATGGGCTCCTTAGGTCCTTGCTGCCTGCCTTGTCCTGTGTGCAGACAGCCCTGCTCCATCTTCTGGATATGGGCTGGGAACCCGCCGATCTCACCTTCTTTGTGGACATTCAGTTACCACATCTCCTCATGAAGATGTCACAAGAAAATATAAGTGTGCACGACAGTGTGATCAGGTAAGAACCCAGTCCTGCACCCCGCAGTGCCCGGAGCAGAGGAGTGCAGGGCCCGGTTGCTGGCATCAGACTGCCCGTAGTGCACCCTGGCTCTGCCACGGCCCCGTCGGGTGACCTTGGGACACTCATTTGTGCCCACCGTGCCTCCGTTTCCTCCTCCTTACGCCTGGAGGGTAGTAACGGTACCTACCTCAGAGGATCATTGTGAAGGTAAATGAGTTGTGTTTCTCAGGGTTGACGACAGTGTCTGGTTCATGGAAGTGTGGGGAAGGTGGTGGTGACGGGACTGTGAGGGCAGGGCCCCTCCGCATTTGTGGAGACCCTGGTCCAGCTGAATCGGAGAGCCCTTTATTCTTCAGTTACGTGTGTATGGGGTTTTAGCCAGGGTAACCTCTGCACGTTATAAGGACTTAAGACACGAGGAAAAATAGTAGGCGAATTTTCTTTCCTTTCCGATGTAATGAGTGTCTCTCCACCCTGCTCGAGTCCACTTAACCTCTCAGCTACTCGTGTGCATAGAGAAGAAAGAACAAAACGAGAGACGGAAGGCATGTGGGACAGGACCGGGGGAATGGGTGGCTCAGTGTTGGCACCGGCTTCACTTTCTCAGACGTTCTGGGCGTTCTGGAAGAGGGGCTAGAGCTACACCTGTCTCCTTGTGTCCCCGGCCCTGGCACACAGCCGGGGTGGGCGTGTGAGCCCATGCCTGCGCCAAGGAGTCCTGGAGGGCCCCCCCAACCACTTGTGGTTCCCCAGCGCCCAGCCCAAGCTGAGTGCAGGGAGGCCTGGCGGCAGTCTGTTGGGACACAGGAATCAACAAGTGTGTGTTGGTTGCTTGGTAAATAGTTTGCATTTGTGGTTGAGCAAATCCTTTTATATTTAAAATTCTGGTTGTTAAAACAAACTGTAAGCTGAAATTATGGAAATTCATGACTCTGCCTATAAAAGGAGCCCATGAGATTATCTGTGTGAAACTATTTGCACTGAGGAGACTGAGGACCAGGGCTGAGTGCGGTATCAGGGCCTTAGAGCCACTGGTGGGAGAGCCAGTCCCCGGGGCCTCCGGCCTCCCTTGCATGCTGATACCGCCAGAGTCACAGAGGAGGTTCACCACACATGGTTGTCGGGGAATTACACCCAGCAGGTACAACCGTTCAGCCTCTAATTCCTCAGCTGTTGTAGTCTGCTCTGGAAAGGGCATCTTCCTCTTACGGGTATGTTCTGTCAACAATCTCCGCAAATCCTGGGGCTTTGAAAACCAAATGCACATCTTCCCCTCAGAAGTTTGAAAATGCTGCATCTGTTAGGCCGGTAGGACACAAAGTCTGTTACCCAGCTCTTCCTAGAGTATCGGGAGAGGTATCTTTTTCTCTCCGTGTGTCCTTCTTTCAGCCAGTGGAGTGAAGAAGACGAGCTTGCTGATGCCAAGCAGAATTCAGAATGGATGGATGAGTGTCAGGATGGCATGTTTGAGGCCTGGTATGAGAAAATAGCCCAGGAAGATCCAGAGAAGCAGAGGAAAGTAAGACCTCTCAGCTGGAGTGATCTGAAGTGATTGCCTGGGAGTTTGGAGGGGAGAGTCTGCCTGGGGGAATGCCAGTGGGTTCCCAGGGGTTAGTCCACCTCCTGGGAAGGCAGCTGTCACCGACTCTGCTCTCTAGACTCTGGGGCGGGGGTGGGAGGGGTGGCGGGATTGGGGAGGGGGGGGCCTGAACCCTGGCCTGGCCAGACCCTGGTGAGGCAGCTGTCACCAACTCTGCTCTCTAGCCTCTGGGGTGGGGGAGAGGGCATGGGAGTTACGGGGTGTGGGGAGCGGGCCCTGAACCCTGGCCTGGCCAGACCCTAGTGAGGCAGCTGTCGCCGACTCTGCTCTGTAGCCTGGACTGGCCACACTCAGAGCCCGAGGCTCCCTCCTATAGAACTGGACTCTCAGAGTGTGGCCTCGTGAGGCTGAAGTACAACATGAGGTGCCAGGTTATTAATTTGCAGTGAGAGAGAGAACTGCCAAAGGCCCTGGGCTCCGGTGTCCTTGAGCAGCATGCTCTTCCTGTAGGCGAATAACACGGAGCCACGTGTCCGTCACAGGCTGCCTGCTGAGCACAGGAGCAGCCATGTGCACACACGGCCCGAGTTACGTGGGTCAGACGCACGGAGGCCCCAGGCTCAGATAGCCTGCCGAGTCCTTCTCCACATGAGGTGTTGATCCACCACCACCATATTGTGCCAGGCATCTCCTGCCTGATTCATTCATTTTGTTAGTATTGCATGCCTACTGTGTGCCAGTTACTTTGCTCATGGAGCACCTCTGTGGTGCTTGGATGGAGCACACCAGTGTGGCCTTTGTATGTTAGTATCTTGCTGGGGGGTGATGTGGCAGATCTGCTTTAATCTGTGGTACGGCGACTTAGTGATTTATTTCCCATCTTTCTGGGCTGTAAAGAGAAACTGTACCAAGGCCTGCGGCTACTTTCAATAAAGCTTGCTCGGGGAGCGGCGCCCTTGCTGTCCCCCTAGGTTTTCCTTTTAAGTGCCAGCAAAAACAGTGCTTCCTCGGCAGTGTCCCTGTGTCTCTGAACACTTCCCTGTCCGACCACATGTCCAGGCTAGAAATCTGGATGTTGCCCTTGACCTCTCCTTTCTGTGACCCCGTGTCTGCTCCGTCCCCGAGGCACCACACCTCTGCCTCCTTAGCACCACTCAGGCCTGCCCACCTTTCACAGCTGTCTCGCCCACAGTGCCGTGCAGCCCTTAGCCCATCATGGGGCTACCTTGACAGCCACTCTCGTGGCCGGTCTCCCCGGCTGTGGTCTTGCCTCCTTCAGTCCATTCTCCCATCAGTAGCCAGAGGAACTTTTTAGAACGCTCAGAGTGATCACATTACTCCACCTTTCTCCCGCTCTGTATCACGTTCTACACCCAGGCACTGGATTACCACCCGTCCTAGGAGCCACCGTCCTGCCCTCTCGTTGCTTCCAGTAGAACTTGCTACTGATTTTGTTCGGTGTGCCCGCCACCCTTACCCCCACCTGGCTGATACCTGTCTGCCCTCAGGTCTCAACATGGAGTTACCTCCATGACCTTCCTGACAGCCGCTGATAGCCTGGCTGGGCTTTCTCGGGCCCTGACTTTGTCCCTCAGACCTGCTGTCACACTGTGCGGTCACTCAAGGTGTTCCCAAGTAGACGCCAGGCTCCTGCACCCTCTCAGCCTGGCACCTGGTGCCGTGCGGATGAGGTGTTGAAGGGTGACTCGACTGCTGAGTCGTGGCCACGTCGTGAGTCTGTTGGCTCACTGTGTGTATCTCACCCTACAGATGCACATGTTTATTGCTCGCTACTGTGACCTGTTAAATGTGGACATCTCTTGTGATGGGTGTGACGAGATTGCGCCCTGGCACCGCTACCGATGTCTGCAGTGCAGCGACATGGATCTCTGCAAGACTTGCTTCCTAGGTGCGTGCCGCCCCCAAAGGGGTCCTTCTTCTGTTTCCTGCGAGCTTGTCGTTTAAGTCCTGTTGTGCTACATAGAAACACTGCCCAGTGGTAGTCCCTGACCCGTTGGCAGATAGTGAATGACAGGCTCCAGAGCCATTCTCTGACATGCTTCTGTCTTCCATCCTGCCAGGTGTAGGTACTCGATAAACACACAGGACCACTGAATGTACCTTCAGCTGAGTTTCCAGAAGATTGTGCTCCCTGAATCGTGCAAAGTTTACAAGGAGTCAGATACACACACACAAAAGCAGACATCCCAAAGTCTTGACTATTCTTGATGTGTAGGTGCTGAGGTAGGGCTGACAAACAGTTGTGAGCAGCTGAGTGCTCTGTGTGCATGTGCCAGTCACGGCAGCACCCCCAGCACAAGGGTGTGCATGCTGAGTTACGGAGGAGGGATACAGAGTATTGTAGCAAAGTTCGGAAGGGGTAGCAATTGCTGTTGCAGGGAAAGCTTGGGAGGTGGTGGGAGGTGCGATGGGAATTGGTCTCTGAAGAAAGTCACAGCTGGATGATGTGAAGGCAGCGCATCACCGTCCGACACAGAGCCAGTCAGGGACAGAGGCGTGAGCATCTGCGGTGTGTCTAGGTCAGCGCACTCAGGTGTCTTTCTGGCTGAGTGACAGGCTCAGACAGGGAGGGCCCAGACCTGAACCCTGGGGCAGTCAGCCAAGACATTGAGTGAATCTGTGGACAATGGGGTTTTGACATCACTGGAGCTCTGCTGGAGGAAGGTGGCTCTGGCCTTATAGGGGTGTCCTTCAGGGAGTCGGTCACAGCAGTGACCAGGCTCTCGGCAGCAGGAGCAGAAGTGGGCCAGGTGCGAGGAGTGGTCAGCAGGGTCGGGTCTGTGGTGGGGTGCAGAGCCCCACCGAGCTGGGACCACACAGGACACAAACGCTTTCTCACTCACTGGGTTTGAGGTTGTGGATTCTGTTTTCCTCTGTGATTCTGGAATGAAAAAGTGGGAGCAAAAACCTGGTCACTCCTCACTGCTTGTTAACAGGGATACACAGCAGATGCTTAATGTTTGTCAGAGGAGGGGTCACATGGGAGACAGCTCACAGATGGGCATGTGAACTTTGTTTCTGCTAGATGGTGGTCATGATGGGGATTGGTAGTACATTCCATCAGACTCTGTGTGGTGCTGGGAAAGGGGGTTCGGTGCGTGGTATCATGGCTAAGAAGTTCTGTGCCGAGAGTACTGTTGATGTGCTCAGAGCCCCTGGGCAGAACACCCTGGTCTCCAGAAGATGCCTGTGGCCCCTGACGTCCTGAGCAGTAACTTGGCAGAGTCCTGCTTCTGGATTGGTTTGTGTTTGGAAGCTAGCACTTCTGAGAGCCCTTTGCCCAATCCACCTCATGCTAGTGTTCTTTCCCCAGGTGGAGTGAAGCCCGAGGGCCATGGAGATGACCACGAGATGGTCAGCATGGAGTTCACCTGTGACCACTGCCAGGGTTTGATCATCGGCCGGAGGATGAATTGCAATGTGTGTGATGACTTTGATCTCTGCTATGGGTGCTATGCGGCAAAGAAATACTCCTATGGGTATGTTCTGATCACTTCTGGCCACAGAACGCTTTCTTTGTGTATTCCTCTGCTGTGTGTGGTGTGTCTGGTATGTGTCTGTGTGTGTGTGTGTGTATGTGTGTGTGTAAAGCCTTTTTACTCTAACGGATTTTAAACACACCACAGGTAAAGAAACTAGTGCACCGAATCCCCATCTAGCCTTTACCTAGATTCAGAAGCTCGGAGGAGTTTGCTCTCTGGGCTTAGCTTATTCTTTTCTTTTTTTCTTTGTTAGTGTTTTAAATCAAATCATAGACCTTAGATCATTTGCCTCATACATACTTCATATTCACCTCTAAAAATTATGAGCATTGGGATGCCTGGATGACTCAGTCGTTAAGCGTCTGCCTTCAGCTCAGGTCATGGTCCCAGGGTCCTGGGGACCTGGGGACCGAGCTCCTGCTCGGCGGGGAGCCTGCTTCTCCCTCTCCCGCTCCCCCCTGCTTGCGTTCCCTCTCTCGCTGTGTCTCTGTCAAATAAATAAATAAAATCTTAAAATAGTAGTAATAATAAAGCTTTTCACGTGGGAGAGTGTCGAATTAAAAAAAAGGGGGGGACGCCTGGGTGGCTCAGTCGGTTAAGCACCTACCTTTGGGTCAGGTCATGATCCCAGGGTCCTGGGATCGAGTCCCACATCAGGCTCCTTGCTCAGTGGGGAGCCTGCTTCTTCCTCTGCCTGCCGCTCCCCCTGCTTGTATTCTCTCTCTCTCTCTGACTAATAAATAAAATCTTTAAAAAAAAAAAATTATGAGCATTTTCTGACATTACCAAAACGATATTATCACACTTGGAAAATTTCACAATAGGAACTCTTCTTCCTCCTTCCATAGGCAGTGTTTTGCCTGGGCAGGGTTGGGGGGTGTGAAATCCTGAAATGGTACACACAGTGTTTGTGTTGGTTCATTTCTCTGGGGAGAGGGCTCATTCCTGTCTTTAAATTTTCAGTTACCACAGCCTTAGAGGTCACCGCGCCCAGTGGAGGCCACGCACACGCCCCCTGAGGTCCTGTTCTTTTTGAGCCCTCAAAAAGTCAGCCATAATCATGTCTTGCCTTTGCAGCCACTTGCCCACCCACAGTGTCACAGCCCATCCGATGGTGACCATCCGGATCAGCGACCGGCAGAGGCTCATCCAGCCTTACATCCACAACTACGCCTGGCTGCTCT
The DNA here is from genome assembly GCF_003265705.2 of Callorhinus ursinus. Classification (NCBI taxonomy): domain Eukaryota; kingdom Metazoa; phylum Chordata; class Mammalia; order Carnivora; family Otariidae; genus Callorhinus; species Callorhinus ursinus. The sequence continues at coordinate 53,651 of NW_027397105.1, read as the reverse complement.
TTGCGGCCTTGGCTCTCTATAGCGCCCACCTGGCCAGCGCGGAGGAAGTGGAAGGGGAGAAGCTGGGTCCCCAGGACCGGGGCAGTGCCAGCGCCCTTCGGAGCCAGTGCATGCAGCTTGTCGGGGACTGTCTGATGAAGGCTCACCAGGGAAAAGGTACTCGTCCCTGCGCACGGAACCAAGCCGACTCTCAGCTGCTTGTGCAGGAAAGGCCTTTGCAGGAGTGAAATACCGTGCTTGGTGAGAGGCAGCGTGACCCACTTTCCACGACAGGCGCTCACCCTGCTTTGGAGCTAATTCCAGATTCCCACGTGCATCTGAGAAAAATTGTGTCATCAAAATGCATTCAGTTGCTCTAAAATATTCCCATGAAGATGTAAAAAAAAGTAATAATTAAAACTCTTAATGTCTGTGGATCAAGTACTTAGTATTTGAGCCTACCAGTCTTAGCTTGCCAAAGGAATACTGTTTTTAACCTGGAGTGCAGATCTATTCCATGTAACTGCATTCTAGATGAGAGCTGTTTGTAATTAAAGTCGTTTGACTAACAAAATACCTCAGTGACTTTGACTTGACTGAGGGGCACTGAGGGGAATGTAACGTGCATGTTACACGTTGGAGGTGTTTGAATCCCGCTCAGATTATGGGACTCTCTGTTCTAGGATATGGTGGGGACATCAGGCCTGTGTTGGGCAGCGTGTGGGCAGTACCAGTGCTCCCGGGCTTGCCAGTGGGAACGTAGACACCTAGTTGCGTGGGGCTATAGTGGAATTGTCATGTTTATGATTTTCTAAGTAGACAGTCCTCTCGTGTCTCTGTCTTCTGTGCTAATAAAGTACAGGCATTCCTCACTACTCAGACTTTTGGTGCCTGACGTCAGGAGCCAAGTAGATGTGGATAGCCCAGGAGGTTCATACTGAGTGAGCTTTGGTTTGGTTTGTGGAGAACCCAGCCATCTCCTTCCATATAGTGATTTATGGCATTTGCAGGAAATGACTTCATTCTAAAATTTTTAACCATTCTCTTATTTGCTCCCCATGTAGGTCTGAAAGCTCTAGCTCTTCTTGGTATACTGCCAGATGGTGAATCTGGTCCAGACAGTCGGGCCCCATCGGTCACCGTGCCCGCCCACACACCAGAGGAGGAGAGAGCCGTCCGGGGTGCTGAGGACCCGTCCCACACAGGCCCTTCTGTGCCCTGCAGGGTATGTCACAGTGCATTAGTAGGCAGGCTCTCAGGTCGAAACGGGGAGCCATTTGCAGGTGGGGGCAGAGCAGAGCAGTTAAGGCCACATACTCTTGACCTAGATCCTGGGTTCTAGCCCTGTTCTGTCAGGCCCCGGGCACATTGCCACAATCTGTTCACTTCACTTTCCCATCTGTGAAATGGGGCGAGAATACTAATACCCGTTCATAGGCTGTTCTGAGGATTTACACACATTACATAGCAGCTAATGTATATAAAGTGCTTAAGACAGTGTCTGTAGTATGTTCCATATCAGTGTGAACCGTTCCTGTCACCTGCCTTCTGGTGGGGTTGCAAGGAAGGAAGATGGTGTACCTAAGGAGATTCGTTCCTGGCCCATGGTGAACACTGTGTATGCTGTGTATGCGAAGCTTTTATTTTTTAGAGAGAGAGCGTGTGCCGTGGGGGTGGGGATCAGAGGGAGGGCGAGACAGAATCTCCGGGACCCTGACTCCACGCCCAGCGCAGAGCCCGACGTGAGGCTCGATCTCACGACCCTGAGATCATGACCTGAGCCAAAACCTAGAGCCAGACGCTTAACGGACTGAGCCACCCAGGTGCCCCGAAGCTATTCTTATACTCGGTGCTTTCTGTTTACCAAACAGACACGGTAGTTTGCGTGCTCCTGTGTAGGTAGAAGGGAAGCCTTCTGGATCCAGATGTAGCCTGTCACCGCAATCTTAAAGTTGGTTTTGTGGGCGAGCACAGCGTAGCTTCTGCAGTGCTGCCTCCGAAGCTTGAGGTCTTGGGTGCTGTGAGCGCCCTGGACTTGGTCTGAGGAGTGGCGGGTGTTTCTGTCCTCCGTCTCTGTCACATTCACTAGTTCAGGGATCCCCCGTTTGGTGGTTGTACTCACCAAGATCTCGTCGCCCTTTAGAGCAAGGCAAAAGCAAAGATGGCTGGTGAAAACTTGAGAATTCTGTCAGCTTTACTCAGCCGGAGAGGCAGCACCAGACAGACCACATCAGCTTCAGACTGGTCTCTGGGGTGCCAACATTTCTGACCACAAAACCCCTCGTCCGCGCGGCACTTTAGCCACCCACAGATGGTGCTGGGCAGAGAGGACATTGTCAGCAGGGGCAGTCTTCACCCCTGAGCCCGGAACGGTTGTGTCTTCCCCTGAGCTCCTAGCGTCTCTGCACCCGTAAGCACTCTGCTACCTGTGTGCCCACTTACCATCAACTCATATCAGAGTGACCTGGATGAATTTGTGTTCTTCCATGGATTAAAATCGATTACTTTTCGGGGCTCCTGGCTGGCTCAGTCTGTAGAGCGTGTGACTCTTGATCTCGGGGTTGTGAGTTCGAACTCACAAGCTCTATGTTGGCATAGAGCTTACTTAAAAGTGAAATCTGTAAAATCTGCTACTTTTCAGTGTGTATTTTGATGCTGAAATTGTCCAGTGTTTGGCCAGTGGAAGCTCCTCCCACCTAGCTTCGGTGTCCTTCTGATACTCCTTTTTCTTTGAGCGCTTCCTTAATTTTTGTTGCAGAAAGAGGTTTTAGGCTCATCTTAGAGGCTTTCCGTGGCCCAAGGAAAAAGGCCTGAGGAAGTGCAGGCCAAGGGCTGTCATCCTGCCAATCTGGGCAGCTCACTACCTGACTCTTGAGCCCAGGAAAGCCTCCCCACTCCAGTGAAAGCCCCCTTAACAAGGCTCCTTGCCAAAATAAAATTCTCAAAGGTGCAGTGTGCTAGAAAGAATTCCACACCGTTTTTTCTTCTTCCCAAGAGAAGAACGTTCTGTACAGGGCTTCTAAAGGCTAAATAGAACATATTAGAGGTTTGTAGTGGGGCCATGGCTTATGAGACTGAGGGCTCTGACGTAGGGGCATTTGGGAGATGTTTGGGAGATGGGATGCAGTGAGTACTGTCTTAATTAGAGCGTAGATTTGTCACAGAAATGAGGCACATTTTCTTGGGGAATTCAAAAGTATTTTAGTCTGTAAAGACTGACTAATGATTTTAAAAATTATATCACAGCATTAATGAGCCAACTCTTGTTAGAACAAACTTTAATTCCTTTACATTTTGTTTTCAGGGCAAGAGAGATGGTACTAAGGAAGTCGGACCTTTAGATAGCAAGCAGAGAAGTAAGGCAGATGAAGAAGGTGCGTCAGCTCTGAAGGGTCCTTCATGCCAGACTCAAATTTCAGACTCACCTGCAGATGGTAGCACACTTGTCGGGCATCCAGGTAGAAACTATTTGATCATTACCTTCATCTCTTTCATCTTAAAACACACACAGACCAATCCCTGAACTATAACTTGAAATTGGCTAGCAACCGAGGGCTCATGGTTTCTCAGTTTTGTATCAGATGGTAGTGATCATACTTTGAAAGTCACCTTTCCTTTACTTTGCCTGCTTTCCTACCTTGTTATTCCCCAATTTACTGAGTGCCTTCTGTGTGCCAAGCACTGTGCTAGACTGTGGGGGTGCAACAGGGACCAAGTCAGACAGACAGACACATAGCTCCTGCCCTCACGGAGCTTGCATTCTGGGAGGGTGTAGACCAAGGTACAGGTAACTAGTCTGAGGGGGAATGCAGCTCTGTCCACAAGAGAGGGGTGGGTGGGTGCTGGTGGCGACGGGTGTCTCTAACCGGAACAGACTGTATCCACAGAAAGCCTTGTAAAGTTTGGGCTGCGAGGGACCTTAGCTGTGCTAGGATCTGCTCTGGGGAAGGGCTTTCCGGGCAGAAAGAACAGCATGAGCAAAGACCCCAGAATGGGAAACCCACAGGTGAACACAGGGGAGAGTCCCATTGGCAGGCACGCAGGGACAGAGCCCTGGGGGGTGCTGTGTCGCTCTGCGGTGGAGGCCCTGAGCTGCCTGTCTGGGGATAGCAGCGGCACGTTCAGAGCTGTGTTTCAAGGAGATTGACGAGCTTGAAGATGGAGGTGCTATGGGCTGAAGAGCCTCCTCGTTGGGGCAGCCCAGGGAGGCAGCGTCTGTCCCAGCTGCCTGCTCCGTGATGGAGGCAGCGCTGAGCACCTGGCATCCTGCCCCGTGTGTGCAGCCAGCTCTCCGAAGAGGCTGACGGCCAACTGTGCAGTGCATGTAATTCTACCTTCCGGACAATAGTCTGGTCCCCCTAGTCAGTCCCGGTCCACTCTGGTCTGCATCAGCACCGGCGTCCTGGTCCACATGTAGTTCGTTCCTTCCTTGAGTGCTCACTGGGCTCCTGCTATGCTCTAGTTCTAGGCGCTTGTGATAACCAAACACCTAGAAGGGGATAGAAATAATAAATATCAACGATTGGCTATGTTAAAGGGTGAAGGTGGACTGAGCACCAAAGAGCAGGGTCAGGGGATGGGTGAGTGCAGAGGGGGTGCTCTGCATTTATGTCGGGTGGTCAGGGTAGGCCTCCTTGAGCAGGATGGGTTTAGCAATGTCCCAGGTGTGTTCTCTGGCAGCATGGGGACCGTGCGACAGTTTACTTGCCTGTTTGTACGTGCATAGAAGCTGGCGAAATCTGAAAGTGTGATGTTTTACATCACTTAGATGCTGAAAATATAGTCGTGTTGTCTCAGAAGCCCATTGAGGAAAAACGGGTTACTCCCAGCCCTGAGCAGGTGTTTGCTGAGTGTTCCCAGAAGAGGATTTTGGGATTACTAGCAGCCATGTTACCTCCCTTAAAGTTGGTAAGCGTTTTCTTTTTTGGAAGAGGGGTGGTGGTATATGTGGAAAAATGTGTTTTTTTGGAAATCCCTCTACTGAAACCACCTGTCCATAGTCACGTGTGTGTCCCTGAGAGAAGCATAATCAGTTAGAAGTAGGTCAGAGGATGATGCCTGAGGACGTCTGATTGGGCGTAGCTGTTGATGAAGGACTGCACGGGCCCTTCGGCGCTGGCCAGCTGTAACTAAGACGTGAACGGACGCAGCACTGAGTTGATGTGGCTTTGTGGATCCCGTGTTGAACAGGCATTTCTCCCTCTCTCGGCAGGACCCCACAGTGCCCGTGATGCACCTGGAGCACGTCCTCCCACTCATGTTTCAGGTTGTCATCTCCAACGCAGGCCACCTGAACGAGACCTACCACCTCACGCTGGGTCTTCTCGGCCAGTTAATCACCCGCCTTTTACCGGCAGAGGTGGATGCTGCGGTGGTGAAGGTCCTCTCCGCCAAGCACACCTTGTTTGCATCAGGGGACAGTTCCATTGTGCCCGATGGCTGGAAGACCACACACCTGCTCTTCAGCCTGGGAGCTGTGTGTCTGGACAGGTAGCCCCCGACACTCTGTCCCACCTTGGTGTTCATTTCCTTAAGTCCCTGGTCTGGCTGGTCGTTGATTTCAGTGTGCTTGTTGTCTAGGCTTCGCTTGTGAGAATAGAATTCATTTTACTAGAAAAGGTGTCAACTAACATTAAAATTGTACTTAAAACACACATTTGGGGCGCATGGGTGGCTCAGTCGTTAAGCGTCTGCCTTTGGCTCAGGGTCCTGGGATCGAACCCCACTTCGGGCTCCCTGCTCCATGGGAAGCCTGCTTCTTTCTCCCTCTCCCACTCCCCCTGCTTGTGTTCCCGCTCTTGCTGTGTCTCTCTGTCAAGTAAATAAATTAAAAAAAAAAAAAAAGTTAAAAAACAAGAAAAAACAAAACCCACATTAAAACATTAAAACAGCTGTGCAGTCTGGGCGCTATTCTCTGTTTGAACTTTCTGATGATATATAGTCTGGTGTTTTGTTTTGTTTTGTTTTTTTTCCCGGCAGCAATAAGCGTAGGCTTTGGGGTTGAAGAAAATAGGTCTATTTTTGTTATGAAGTAACATAATCAGGATACCAAATTTGGAAAACAAAAATGGAGAAAAAAATCACCCTAGCTGCACCATCTTCTTGTTTTTTTAAGATTTTATTTATTTATTTGAGAGAGAACGAGAGTGTGTAAATGGGGGATGGGAGAGGGACAAGCAGACTCCACGCTGAGCGTGCAGCCCGACGTGGGGCTCAATCCCACAACCCCAGGATCGTGACCTGAGGCAAAGTCAGGAGTCGGATGCTCAACTGACTGAGCCACCCAGGCGCCCTGCCCCCCACCCCAGCCGCACCATCTTAATGCACCAGGTGCTGTTTTAATATATTTCCTTCCAGGTTTTTTTCTGTGTGTAAACGCCAGTATGCACAAGTGCACGTGTGTGTGTGACTCTTTATAGAGATTTTTTTTTAAAAACCTAACTGTATACTGAGTGTAGAGGTAACAGAGGCTTCATTCTGATAGTTTTTAATCTAGTGGGTGAGTGGCCCTTGGGCGCTGCTGCGTGTGCCTTGGAGTGTAGTGAGCAAGTTCTGCTGAGTTGAGTGTGGAGCCTGTGCCCTGCCGCCTAATGGAGCTCTTGCCTTCCAGCCGGGTGGGCTTGGACTGGGCGTGCTCCATGGCGGAGATCCTGCGGTCACTCAGCGGTGCCCCACTGTGGCGTGATGTCATCGCCACCTTCACAGACCACTGTGTCAAGCAGCTGCCTTTCCAGCTGAAGCACACCAACATCTTCACCCTGCTCGTGCTGGTCGGCTTCCCACAGGTACCTCATTGTGAAGGTCAGACCACACCTTCCTGTCCTCATCACACACAGCAGGAGCTCTGTAGCCTATAGCTTTAGGAGGTTTTTTTTCCTTCATTAGCATAATTTGCATTTACAGTATTGGTATATTTTCAAGATTATGGGATGGTTTGTTCCACTGCATTTTTAACAGTTTAGCTGTTTGATTCATTTTTATTAGCTAGTTGTTTGACTGATAAGTCACTAAGTTATTAAATCACACAGAACTTCAGAGTATAGTTGTTTGTCAGCTGGCATTCATCCTGATCTCATTTCTAGTCTTCATGTCTCACAACTGGTTGGGACAAAGAGCGCTCTGAAACATGGCTTCATCCAGCAAGCATGTAAGCACCTCTGCACCGGGCCCTTGACTCAGGAGTGCCCGTCCTTGTGCACCTGTTGAAGTCCGGGGCACGAGCAGAGAGGACTGGACTTGTGTCTGCTGAAGGGTCCGTTCCTGTGTCTGTGTGCTCCTGAGTTGCCTTCTTGGTCTCTGTCACGTTCTAGGTCCTCTGCGTGGGGACCCGCTGTGTGTATATGGATAACGCCAACGAGCCACATAACGTAATCATCCTGAAGCACTTTACGGAGAAGAACAGGGCTGTGATCGTCGATGTCAAAACCCGGAAAAGGAAAACAGGTCCCAAGCCTAATTATTTTTTCTAAGAATGGAAGGAAGCTGTCAAATCTGTGCATACCCTGAAATAAATGAAAATACCCTGGTTCTTGCCCCTGCATGTGATATTTTAAAAAGCAAATTATAACTCCCTGAGCTTCTTTTTCCTCATCTCTGAAGTGATGTGGTTGAATAAGGGTAAATTGGAAGGCCTTCACTGTGCTGTCATTTTGTATATATGGCTCCAGGGTTCTGGGGGGACACATTTAGGGTCTGAATATTTAATGTTGTCATTGGCCGGTTGTTTTCTAATGGGTAATTTAAATATATAGTGGAGTCAGCTGCAGGAGTGTAAAATGTCTTTGAGTGATTGTGATGACAATTTTGCTTGATCAGTAGAACAGTGAAAGTATATCATAAGTGACCTTTGACTTAGTTTGCCAACCCCAAAACGGCTTGGAGTATGTAACAATATGTGTCCAGTTCTGCTTCTGAAATAATATGCTTTCTTATTCAGCTTCATTGTTGGGCACTGTCTGTGCTACTTTGTGTGTGGTGTGAGGTAACAGTCAAGGTTCTTGTTCTTTTTCCTTTTTTTTCTTTTTTGCATATTAACATCCAGGTGTTTCAGGACCATTTGTTGAACAGACTAGTTCTCCATTGAATTATCCTGGTACCTTTGTTGGAGATTAGTTGACCCACATGTGTGTGTGTCTATTTATGAGTTCTGTTATAGTCCATTAATGTATATATTTGTCCTTACTCGAATACCATATTCTCTTCACCGTTATAGATTTATGCTAAGTCTCCAAATCAGGTTCTCCAACTTTGTTATTCTTTTGGCAGCATTGTTTTGGCTGGTCTAGTTCCTTTGCCTTTCTGTATAAATTTTAGAATCAACTTGTCAGTTTCTATAGAAGAACCACTGAATCTGTATATCTATTTGGGGAGAAGTGACATCTTAACATGACCCATGAGCACTGTATATGTCTCCCTTTATTTAGGGAATATATTGAGAGCTCTAATTTCTCTTCATCTGGCATGGAGTAGTAGCTGCTTTCTCTCATTCCTGAATTTGGTACTTTGTGTCTTCTTGTTTGTTTCCTAGAGTGTCTCACCAGAGATTGATCAATGTATTTTTTTAAAAAGATTTTTTTTATTTATTTGAGATAGAGTGACAGAGAGAGAGAGCACGAGTGAGGGGCAGAGGGAGTTGGAGAAGCAGGTTTCCCGCTGAGCAGGGAGCCCGATTTGGGGCTCGGTCCCAGGGCCCCAGGATCATGACCTGAGCCAAAGGCAGACACTTAACCAGCTAAGCCACCCAGGCGCCCCTGATCAATGTATTTGATCTTTTCAAAGGACAACTTTTGTTTCCAGTGATTTTTTTTCTCTATTATTTCTCTGTTCTCTGCTTCACTGATTTCTGTCTTTGTCATTATTAATTTTCTATTTCTTCTTGCTTTGGATTTCATTTGCCGTTTTTTCTTTAATTTCTTAGGGTGGAAGTCTAAATCACTGATTTGAAATTTTTCTTCTTTGTTGATAGAAGCATTGCAATGCTATGAATTTCCCTCTAGGGATGGCATCAGCTGCATCCATAGTTTTTAAAAAGATTTTATTTATTACTTTAAAGAGAGAGAGAGATCATGGGAGGGGGGTGATGGGCAGAGGGAAAAGGAGAGAGAAAGTCTCAAGCAGCTCCACACTGAGTGCGGGCCAGATGCGGGTCTTGATCTCACAATCCCAAGACCATGACCTGAGCCAAAATTAAGAGTCGGATGCTCAGCCATCTGTGCCACCCAGGCACCCCTGCATCCATAATTTTTGATAGCATTTATCTTATCATTTTCACTCAGGTCAGAATATTTTCTATTTATCTTGACATTTTTTCTTTGCTTTGTGGATTATTTATTGTTATTTATTGTTTATTTTTTTATTGTTTTTAGAGTTTATTGTTTAATTTACAAATACTTGGAGGCTATTCCAGACATCTTTCTATTATTGATTTCAAGTTTAATTCCCTTGGGGTCAGAGAACATACTTTGGATTGTTTTAGTCCTATTAAGATTATTGAAACTTGTCTGTGGTTCAGAATTTGATCTGTTTGAGGAAGGTTCCATGTGCACTTAAAGAGATTCATATACTAGGTTGTTAGCTGTAGGTGTCATTTAAGTCAAGTCAGTTGGTAGTGTTGTTTTAAGTCTTCCGTGCTCTTACTGATTTTCTGTCTGTCCTGATGATTACTGAGAGAGGAGTGTTGAGGTCTCTAACCGTAATTGTCTGTTTCTCAGTTCAGTACAAAATGTCCGTTGTTATCTCTGATAATATTCCTTGTTCCAAAATTGACTTTAGTATTTATGTAGCCTCTCTAGCTTTTGTCTTATTACTAACATTTGCGTGGTGTGTACACTCACTTTTCTTTTTAAAGATTTTATTTATTTGTGTGTCAGTGAGTGCACAAGCAGGGGGAACAGCAGAGGGAGAAGCAGGCTCCCCGCTGAGCAGGGAGCCCGGTGCGGGGTTTGATCCCAGGACCCTGGGATTGTGACCTGAGCCGAAGGCAGACGCTTAACTGACTGAGCCACCCAGGCGCCCCTGGGATTCTCTTTTATAATCCAGACTGACAGTCTCTGCCTTTTCATTGAGATGTTTAGACTATTTACACTAAATGCAGTTACCAAGATGATTGAGTTTAAATGTACTATCTTCTTGATTGTTTTTTATTTGCCTCACTTGTTTGTTTTTCCTTTTCTTCTACTTCCCCTGTTTTGTTTTGTTTTTAATGACTCCATTTATTTCCACTGTTGGTTTTTAACTGTATCTCTTAATTTTTTCAGTGGTTGCTCAAGGATTTACTATAGTTTACCTTCAGATAATTTTTTAGTGGTTGCTCTAGGGTTTATAATATTCACCTTTAACTCATTGTAGTCTACCTTCAAGTAATATTCTACCACTTAACATACAGTGAGGAAACATAGATTTTATATTTCTGTCCCCCCATCCTTGTGCTGTTATCATCACACATTTTACTTCTACATGTTATAAACCTCGGAATAATACATATATTTATTTTTGCTTTAAAAAGTCAGATCTTTGGGGGCACTTGGGTGGCGCAGTTGGTTAAGCATCTGACTCTTAGTTTTGGCTTAGGTCATGATCTCAGGATCATGCGATCGAGCCCTGCACTGGGCTCTGCGCTCAGCACAGAGTCTACTTAAGACTCTTCCCCCTCTTGTTCGTGCGTACACATGCTCTCTCTCCAATAAATAAATCTTTTAAAAAAAATCCTTGTTTAATTAAAAAAAATAAAAAGATATTTTAAGAAAGGTTTTAAAATGAGAAAACAATATCTTTTTATTTACTCACGTTTACCATTTCTGGTACTCTTCATTTCTTTGTGTAAGTTAAAGTATCGATCTGGTATCATTTTTGTTTGGCCTGAAAAACTTCCCTTAACATTTCTTGTATTGCAGGTCTGCTGCCACAGAGTTTTTGTTTTGGTGTGTCCTACCAAACCAAAAAAATATTTATTTTGACTTTATCTTTGAAAGATGAGTTTGCCGCATACAAAAATCTAGGCCAAGAGTTTTTTCTTGGAATACGTTAAAAGTTTTTGATCCATTTTCTTCTGGCTTACAGAGTTTCGGCTGCAAAGTTTGCTGTCATTCTCTGTTACTCTTCAAATGTGTCTTTTTTTTCCTCTGGCTGCTTTTAAGATTTTTTTCTTAGTCTCTGGTTTTTAGCATTTTGAATAGGATGTGCCTTGACATGATTTTCTTTGTTTCTTCTTCTTGGGGGTTTATTGAGCTCCTGGATCTGTGGATTTACAGTTTCTATCAAATTCAGAAAAGTTTCAACTATTATGTTTTCAAATAGTTGTCCCCCCCCACCTCCACCCCCACCCCCTCCGCCAGGATACTTCCACTAGTATCCGCTAGGATGCTGGGTGGGGGGAAGACAAAATATTCCCAGGTCTGTGTGAGCTCCAAGAATCATTTGCCTTACTACTTTTTGATAGTTCTTTCCTAGAACTAGGTGGTTTCCCACCACACATTTGTGCTGCTCACACACAGCCAAAGACGTGAGGAAGCTCCTGTGGCTGTCTAGAGAGGTCCCCCATACCCTGTCTGTCTTTGCCTCTCCCTTCTTTGTGATATTCTGACCCATAAATTCTAGCTGCCTTGACTTCCCTGAACTCACCTCTTTCTCATCAGTTCACTGAGACTTCAGGACTCTGCTTAGATTTCTAGTCCCTGCTCTGCGGCCTAGAAATTGTCTCCAGAAAGCCAGGCTGTTGGAGGGCTTCTCTGGTTTAGGTCCCTTCTATCGGGGACCATAGTCCTATACTGCTTGTTGCCTCCTGTTTGCAAACAATTGTTTCATGTACTTTTTCAATGTTCTGGTTGTTTAAGATAGGAGAGTCAATCCCGTCCATCTTAGTTTTATTTGGGAATGGAAGTTCCACCTGCATGTTTGTATGTAAGAAGTTCCTGTAGCACTTGGAGACAACCTGTTGGTGCACAGTAGTAGGAATGTAAATTGTCTCTCTCGGTTGCTTGTTGCATGGGTGGCCCATTGCCATTTCTGTGCTCACCTGCAAGCCAGCCTTAGATGTAACAGCTAAGTTTGAAGCCAGAGTGATCTGTGTTTTGGGGTCTGCAGTTCTTGCTTCAGTAAAGGCACATTACTGGGGAAGAGACTTAGCTGCAGGAAGCATTAACTATGCTTTCATGCCTTTGTCTTCCTGCCTGCCCTGACCCTCCAGTGAAGGACTACCAGCTGGTCCAGAAGGGACAGGAGTGCAGCAGCTCTCAGGCCCAGCTGAGCCAGTACTCCCAGCACTTTGCCTTTATCGCCAGTCACCTTCTGCAAGCCAGCGTGGAGAGCCACTGTCCCGAGGCGGTGGAAGCAACCTGGGTCCTGTCCCTGGCCCTCAAAGGACTATATAAGACACTAAAGGTAACGGTAACCTTCTTCCATTTGCTCATGAATCACTGTGATACATCTGCAGGGCGTTTACTACAAGGAGATGCCATCTGATTTCGATGGTTGGTTAACCAAAGGATCTTGATTATTTTTAGGAATGGTGGCGGTCTTGCACAAGGATAACTCTAAGGAAGAAACAGAATTTTCCTAGTAGTTGGTTCTTTATATTTTTTTAGTACTGTTTTGTGGAACCAGGTGTTTGCTTGATGGGCATGTTAACCTTGGAAGATGGGAAGACCTGGGTGGAATAGTTTCTCACTTCCCTCCGAACCACGGCTCCCCTGGCCCATTGTAGGGCCAGGGGAGGGGGAGAGCAAAGGGGACTGGCGTCCTACAGGACTTGGAGCAATAGGCTTGGCAGTTGGGGTGGGAGAAGCTGGAAAAGCCTTGACTTGTGGGGGAGATGGTTATTCTGCTACCTGAGGGGCCTGACAGGGGAAAGAGATCACTTTTAGGACAGTCTTCCCCACAGAAGTAGCCATGAAAGAAGGGTTTTATTTTAAAAGTCGATGAGTCCCTGGACTTTGGCAGAACTGCCCAGGAGGCCACAGAAGGACTCAGGCAGCACAAGGAGTCAGCATGGATGGCGCTCCAGCTCCGGGTCCCCCTGAGTGCTCATGGTGAGGGGACCAAGGCCATGCAGCTGCTCTTTGTTGCCTCCAAGGCATTTATCACAATCTGCTCGTGTTTTAGTTGTTTAATTATAGTAGCAAAGAGAAAATAAACTCTCTGAGGGCACCATGAGTCATAAAAAGCCTTTCTGAGGAGGTGAAACGTGAGGTGGTAGTTGAGGGGTCTCGGCAGAGTGATGCGTGCAGGGAGAGCCGCAGACACCAGGCCCAAGAACAGGCATGGTTGTCAGCGACAGAAAGAACACCTCCGGGCCTTCAGGATCCTGTGGAAGACCAGAGAAGCAGGCAGGGAGTCTGCAGCGCCCCATCTGCCATGACTGAGGACTTAGGTTATGTTCTGATGAGCACTGGAAGCTTTGGGAAGGCAGAGTGCTGGAGAGGGTCATTCCTATAGGATGAAGCCCACAGAGTGTCCTGGGCACCAGAAATGCTTGCGGAGGGCGAGTCACACAGGGGGTGTCCTGGGCACCAGAAATGCTTGCCGAGGGCTGAGTCACACAGGGAGTGTCCTGGGCTCCAGAAAT
>NW_027397105.1:22646-40101 GCF_003265705.2 Callorhinus ursinus | reverse complement strand
GGGAGTGTCCTGGGCTCCAGAAATGGTTGCTGAGGGCTGATTTAGACATGGAGTGGACAGACTTAGGTTGGGGCTGAGGTTTGTAGTGTCATCCTTCTTGCAACTCTAGAATTTCCCCACACAGTGACCTTGGGCCACAAGCCTAGACTGGGCTCTGAAAGAACCTTGCTTCTCTCCCCCTGGCTGGTACCTTCTTCCCTTGAGGCAGCTGCAGGTCATTTCCCTTTTATTTGGCAGGCTCACGGTTTTGAAGAGACTCATGCGACCTTCCTTCAGACTGATTTGCTGAAGCTGCTGGTGAAAAAGTGCAGCAAAGGGACCGGTTTTAGTAAAACGTGGCTCCTCCGGGACCTGGAGGTAAGACATGTGCCGCCTGCTGCAGGCTTCCTGCGCAGGAGTGAGGCCCGTGGGTTAGCCGTACCGCCTCTGCCCCGGGCATGCTTATTCTGTGCATCCATTGGAACCGTGTCTCAGATTGGTGTCCCCTGTTGGAAACAGGGATTATGACACCTGTTCTCCTTGTCTGGGAGAGAATGAATTTGATGTTTGTTCGGAGAACGCTGGAGGAGAAGTATTTTACGGAAACACATGGCTGACCATTACGTCACGGCCCTAAAGTGTGTCCGTGAATTATTATTTCCCTTTAAAGTTCCTTCGAGCTAAAATCTGCTTATATATAAACATAATGTGTTTGTTTTATGTAGGATTTTAGTTGATAATTTTCATCTCATCACAGTTCCTTCTGGGCCTCAGATTTGTCCTGGTGGAATTGCTCTGGTTCTCTGAGCGTGCATGCGCGTGCCAGCCTCTGGTCCAGGACAGGCTGCTGCTGCGCGGGGGGAGGTCAGCCAGCCTTGCTCCGTCACCCAGAGGCCTGAGCTTGAGGAGCCCGCTGTCCAGCACCACAGGAGGGGTCAGTTAGGTTTCAGGAAACGGTGCTGAAGTATAGCAGTGGAAAACCTGGAGAGCATCTGGGCTCTCGTTCTGAGGAACAACTAATAAATTTTAAATTAGATTTGCAGAAAATGTGAAATATAGAAAAGAAAGAAAAACTTCCAATTCCGCCCCACAAACACAGCCACTGTTAGTATTTTCTGTACTGCCTTATTCCAGTTGTTTCCGCCTGCGTCCCTGTCGCATGTGTAGACGCAAATGGTACAGCGTGTGGCCCTCGGACACGGCGGGGGCGTGCGGTGGCCGCTTCCCTGACTCACTGGGTAGTTGTCATGACCCCCAGCATAATGCCTGCAAATGACGCACGAAAGGTAGATCTCAGCTTCATTGACTGTAACATGCTTTACGTTATCCCTAAAATGAGAGTTACTGGCTGGGTTAAAGGCAGTAGATGTTACAGCTCTTTACATCTCGCCAAAACGCGTTCTCAAAGTGATCCCAACTTACGTCGTCAGCCGCAGAGGTCCCTCAGAGTTTTAGTTAACGTGTCTTTGATGGTAGGTAAATTGAACATGTTTTCATGTGTCTTCTTTTGTTACTGATTTTACATTCTTTTTGTGAATCCTTACGTCTTTTAAAAAGTTAGGTCAAATATTTTCTACCATTTAAGGGTTAAAGATCTCACCCACTGAGCCCCCACACCCCTGCCCTGCATGGGCTTCTGTCTGTAGATTCTGTCCATCATGCTGTACTCCTCAAAGAAGGAGATCCACACCGTGGCCGAGCACACAGCCCTGGAGCAAGGCGAGCGAGGGGACCAAGAGGAGGAGACCGGAGGCACGGTCAGCAGCCCTGCTGAGCCGGAGCAGAAGAAGCCGGACCCCCTGGAAAGCCTGGATGAGCCCACCAGGATATGCTTCTTGGTGAGTTCCAGGGCCGTGGTGAACCCAAGGGGTGGGTTCTCTTTGGCTTGCACTGTTCTGGCCTCCATGCAAAAGTGCCTCAGTCTGACGTGCCGAGAGGTCCTTCCTGAAGACTCAGTCTAAGTTGTGCAGAATTGATCCAGAAGAACGGAAAAATCTTTACGCCCGTCATTTTTAAGCTTTTTGGGCCTAAAAGCTTTAGATCATCTCTCCCGTGACATAAGCACATGCAGTTTTGCTCATAATTTGCAGCCCTTCGATCCATGGTGTCCCTCGTGGTTTCTGAGGTGCATTCTCTTACGTTCCCTGGGGATACACTCTTCCTCGAATGGTGACTGCAGGAAGAATAGCCAGAGAGTATGGGGCGGGGATCGGAAAAGCAAGCACATCTCTGGACCGATGTGCCAGTTGTCGGAGTTGAGTGCGTGGCAGCTCCAGGGAATCCGGCGGAGGGCACCGTGGTGGGTAGTAACTGTTGACTGTTAGCGTTGCATGCAGTGGTCTGCTATTTCCATGCTCTGTGTTTTCTATGAATTTCTGATCCCAGAGCAGATCCTGCAGTCCCTGTTTTAGAGTTTATTACTTTATTTGCTCTAAGTGACCACACGGTACTCAGAAATTACAACCTGTGGTGACTTTAGAAAATAATTGTTGTATCCCTTGAGTTCGTCTCTCTTGTGCTTCCTCCATGCCCTGCAGATGGCGCACGATGCGCTCAATGCCCCTCTGCACATCCTCCGGGCCATATACGAGTTGCAGATGAAAAGGACCGATTCTTTCTTCCTGGAGGTTCAGAAGAGGTGAGGGCCCCGAGATAGAGCTGACGCGCGGTGAGTGGGGGGGCAAGGGAGGCAGGGCCACGACTGCCTCCTGCCAGCAGGCTCGGGGTAAAATCTCCTGCGAGGCCAACTCGTGGGCCTGGTCTTCAGTTCTTCGTGCAGCGCTGTGAAAGCTGACCCCGCCGCATGGCCTGCACCCTCTTGAGCTGTGCTGTGTGTCCCCCTGGGTGCAGACGTTGCGGCAGGTGCCAAGGTTTCGCCCATTCGTCGTCCTGGGGCAGACAGTGCCAAGCAGGGCCTTCTGGTCAGAGTGTTGTTGCACATTATCTTCACGGATTTCCCCAAGGGTTGCCATGAAGTTAATAATACTCCCTTTCTCTTGGCCAGGAAGTTCAGCCTGGTTCTCTGGCCCGGCTCCCAAATGTGTGCGGAACTTCACCTGTTGCAGCTAATCTTCCCCTTTGTCTGTCATATCCTAGGTTTTTGATTTCTTATTCTAACTTACATCCAGTTCCAATTTAATTTTTCTTTTCTGTTTTTATCTTCCATTTCTTTTTTCCCGTATTTCTTATATGTTGCCTCAAATCCTTTGTGAAATGAAGTAGGGCACAGTCTAAGCTGCTGTAACCAAGAAACTCAGAAACACCGGGTCAAGGAAGATAGAATTTATTTTTTCTCTCGTGGCAGTCCAGGGTGGGTAGGCAGCTCTGCTCTGTGAGTGACCCTGTATCCCCAATTGTATTGTTCTCCTGCGTGTTGTCACGTGGCTCACCCCTAGGCACCTGTGTTCCAGCCCAGAGAGGGGGAAGGTAGATTACAGGAGGGCACCCCCAACCCAGCTGCCTCCTGTGGGCGAGAACCTAGTTGCATCACCCCGTCTAGCTGAAGAGGGGCTGGGCACCCTGTTGCCAACTGGGTGATTGTGTACCTTGCTAAAGCTTCTGGGAACTTTGTTTCTGAGATCCTGAGGGACAGTTTGCATCCTCCGCCACCAGGGGGTCTGTGTGCCTGAGTAAACAAATGAGTGCCGTGAGTCTAGATTGCAGAGTATGGGGGGCGATAATGTCATTGCAGAGTAACAGGACAGTAACTCGGATCGGTATTTCTGACAGGTTTCACTGCGGCCTGAACTCTTAGCTTTCTGTGATGTATGTACCCAGCCTTGTGCCCCTTCTCCCCAGGTTTGATGGGGATGAGCTCACCACAGATGAAAGGATTCGGACCCTGGCTCAGAGGTGGCAGCCCAGTAGGAGTCTGAGACTAGAGGAGCAGAGTGCCAAAGCCGTGGATACAGACATGATTATCTTACCGTGTTTGGTATGTTGCTTCTACCTTGGACACGAAATGTCTGCCCCTGGCCCCCAGCCCCCACCCAGTGGTGAGGGGGCAGGCCGCGGTAACGGTGGTCTTGGGTTTGCAGTCCCGGCCTGCACGCTGTGACCAGGCCACGGCTGAATCGAACCCCGTGACCCAGAAGCTCATCGCCAGCACAGAGAGTGAACTGCAGCAGAGCTACGCCAAGCAGCGGCGTAGCAAGAGCGCCGCCCTCCTGCACAAGGAGCTGAACTGCCAGAGCAAGAGGGCTGTCCGAGAGTACCTGTTCCGCGTGAACGAGGCCACAGCCGTCCTATACGCCCGCCATGTGCTGGCCTCCTTGCTCGCCGAGTGGCCTGGCCATGTGCCAGTGAGCGAGGACACCCTGGAGCTCAGTGGCCCGGCCCACATGACCTACATTTTGGACATGTTCATGCAGCTGGAAGAAAAGCACCAGTGGGAGAAGGTGATTGTTAAACAGGCCAGGCTGGGCACTCACCCCCTTTGTTCCTTCTCTGCCCCCCACCCCCATGTTTGAACCTGCTTCCTCTGGTGCGGGCCTCCCCAGCGGGAGCCCACCTATGTGGGTGTGCGGCTCCACAATGGCTGTGGGTGCGGCAGAGACTGGGTGGGGGTGTAGTTGGGCTCCTTCAGGTCCTGGCCTGGAGCTGAGCTCCCAGCCTAGGGCAGACTTGGTGCGCAGAGGGTACCTGACGGTGCGATCCCATGGAGCCTGACTCTGCGCTCGTGCTAGCCTGTCTCTTCTCATCTAATGCCGAGTCCAGGGGACTGTCCCCGTGGTGCAGGAGCCCCCCGGGTGTTTGTGGGCACTTGCACCTGTTCCACTGTAACTGGGGAGAGTTCCGTCTTGAAGTGCAGTCCAAGGCCCCGGCCTCTGGAAGGCAGGTGTGAGGTCTGCAGCTCAACCCCATGGTCCGGTTCTGAGTTTCCAGGCCTCTGGTTCTATTCTTAAGTCAAATCTTCATGTCGTCTTTGAGAGCAAGGCCGGGGTAGCGATTCCCAGGGTGAACGCACCCAGAGGAGCCACACAGCAGAACACGGCTTGATCTGGGCGGCGGGGAAGCCATGGACGCCTCCTCCAGCTGAGCGGGGAAGTTTTCTGACCACCTTCCATCTTCCAAGTGCAAAAATCTTGAGTCACATTTGCTGCCGCTGCCTTCATCCCCGTCCCCTCGGCGCCCACACACACACATGGTGTACCCTCACCCCCCATGTATGCCCTGCGGGGGGATTCCTCCGGAAGTGAGTTTATCTCCTCATCCTTAATTTGCCCGTCTAAGAACACCACTGGTTGCAGAGTCCCCTAGATCTGTTCCCAGCCACACAGCCTTGGAGGTGTTGGCAGCTTTGCTGTAGCCATTCCTCTCATGGAAGTGCCGGAGGGGAGCATGGCCTCCCCCCATCCTTGCCCCATGGAGCCCCCAGTTCCACACCTCTTTGGCATGTGTCCCCTTGTACGGTCATTGTTTCTCTGTGCGTCCCGCCTCTGCTTAGCTCAGGACTCTGCAGGGCCCGGGACCACCTCTGGTTGGTTCTGTTGGCTTTCTCTGAGCTCCCAGAAGTGGTGTTTTCAGGAAGGACGGAGGCAGAGGCGTCCTGGTCCACAGCAGGGCCCCCCTCCCACCCCCATGGGAGGCAGCTGGAAGAGTTGGCTTCAGGGGTGGGGCCAGGGGCCAGAGGCCGGAGTGAAGCCAGCCCTTTGGATGGGCCTTGGGTTGAAACGGACACGTCCTTCTTCCTGCCCCTGGTGGCTCTGACGCTCTCTGCCTCACGTCCTGCCAGATCCTGCGGAAGGTGCTCCAGGGCTGCCGAGGGAGCATGCTGGGGACCATGGCCCTGGCTGCCTGCCAGTTCATGGAGGAGCCCGGGATGGAGGTGCAAGTCAGGGAGTCGAAACACCCATATAACAATAACACTAACTTTGAGGTATGTCCAGGGCACGTGGCTGGCAGGACCTACGAGAGCTGCTGAGAAGCTCATCCTCTCTGGGCAGTCCTCCCTCTGTCTCCCCAAAGCCAGGGAGTCTCCACAGCCCAGTCTTCTGACCTTGTCTTAATAGGAAACAGTGGGCCCCTGGGCCTGGGGGGCGGCATTTGCTTCTCCTGCAACAGGGTCCTTTCGGGGAACCCTTGGCGTCTTCGACACCGAGTCCATGTGTGGGCCTGGGTTCAGCCCCGGCTTTCCCGTCTCCTGACGACGTGGCCACACCATGGAGACCCCTGCCCTTTGTCTCAGTGCCCAGGCGCGTGCTCCCCATCCTGCTTGTCTGAGGGTTGCAGGGCGCAGCACGAGCAAGCCCTCGGGAGTGACAGGCGTGTCCTTGCGTCCCGTCCCCAGGATAAAGTCCACATCCCGGGTGCAATCTATCTCTCCATCAAATTCGACTCGCAGTGCAGTACAGAGGAAGGCTGTGATGAGCTGGCCATGTCCAGCAGTGGCGACTTCCAGCAGGATCGACACACTTTCAGTGGGTCCCAGCAGAAATGGAAGGATTTTGAGCTCCCAGGTAGTAAATACATCCTCGGTCACCTAGACACGTCACATCGAGTGTTTAAGCTCAGTACTGAGAAGAGGGACTTTGGGGGTGGGGGCGGTGTCACCCCGGGTTTAGCCTTTCTCGTCAGGAGCCTGTCACTTGCCGTTGCCTGTTGCTGCGGTGTCCTGAGCTGTTTCTGATTCTTGTGTGACCCAGGAGATACTCTGTACTACCGCTTCACCTCTGACATGAGCAACACGGAGTGGGGTTACAAATTCACTGTGACGGCAGGACACCTGGGGCGATTCCAGACAGGTGTGTGCGCCACTCTTTCCGTCTGCAGGCTCTTCCGGCCAGGGACCCTCTGTGGATGCAGGGGCCACGGTGTCACCGATGTTTGTTAAAATCGAAGCAGCTGCTTTTCTCGGAGACTTCCACATGTCACTCTGTGCTATGGCAGCTAGTGGCCAGCGTGAGTGGACAGAGGAGGGGCCGCCTGCGGGGCCACAGAAGACACTTCTCTTAGAGTTCACAGGGCTTGTTGCAAAAAGGAGAAACTGAAAATGTTATCCTGTGTTGCTCTTATCAAAGGCATAATTTTAGGCAAAATTTAAATGATCATAGTTTTATTCTATTTATCGAAACTCAAGCAGTTCATGTTTCTAAACCTCTGTGTTTTGTGGGTGTGGGCCAGGGTTCGAGATTTTGAAGCAGATGTTGTCAGAAGAGAGAGTTGTGCCACACCTCCCGTTGGCCAAAATTTGGGAGTGGCTGGTGGGTGTGGCTTGTCGCCAGACTGGCCACCAGCGATTAAAAGCCATCCACCTGCTTCTGAGGATCGTCCGATGCTGCACCCACAGGTGAGCTGCCCTCCATGGGTCCTTTGCGGGGCGTTTGGACTGTGAGGGTCCCCTCCCACTCTGTGGCTTGTCATTTCTCTTTCAGTGGTGTCTGATGGAAAGAAGCTTCTGATTTTAATATCTTACAGTTCATCGAGCGTTTTTGTTTTTTTGTTTTTTGTTTTTAGTGGTAGTGCTTTTATTGTCCTGTTTAGGACATGTTTGCCGTACTGCATCTTGGGGTCGTGACGATATTTCTTGTGTTCTCCAAGCTTGTTTCTTCTGTCACATCTCGCTTATGTCCCACATGGAGTAACTTCTGTTCGTGATGTGAAGTGTTGAGTCAGGATTGGTTATTCGAACTTGAGTCTCCACCCGACCCCATGGACCACCTTTTCCCTCCCCTCACTCCAGCGCCACCTTTGTCACCAAGATGGTGTCCATGTACACATGCATCTGTGTCTGCCTTCTTCCATCCCTTGGTCTTCTTGGTTCACTGTGGTCAGTGTTGTAGCTTTATGACAAATGTACGTATCTCGGCGTATAAACCCGTTCTTCATCTTCGAGCATGTCCTGGATTATCCAACCCTGCATATACCACACATCTTAGAATTGGTTGCTTCCTTTCTCTTGTTTTACGCGCTTTAGTGAGGTGTTGTCACTGACACAGTTGTAGTATATTTAAAGCATAGAAGGTGGTGATTTCACGTATGTCCATGTTGTGAAAGCGTTCCCTGTCGGGTTAGTTAACGCGCCCAGCACCTCACATGGTTACCTCTGCTGTGTGTGACAACACTGAAGGTCTCTCTTGCTGAAACTGGCTTTTCATGAAATTTCTGTTAAACGACGCAGCGCTATATACCATTGTCACCTGTTGTCGCCATGATGTGTAGTAGGTCCTCAGACCTTATTCACCTCACAGCTGGAGGGTTTGTTCCTTTGACCGGCCTCTCTCCATCTCCCTCACCCCCAGCCCCTGGCAACTACCATTCTACTCTCCGTGTCTACGAGTTTGTTTGGTTTGTTTGGGTTTCCACGTAGAATTGACATCGCCCAGGGTTTGTCTTTCTCGGGCTTATTCTACTCCAGGCCCGTCCGTGTTACAAACGGCCATGTTCTCGTGGCTGAAGAATACTCCGTTGTGTGCACAGCACCATGTGTGCTGTATCCACTCTTCCATCAATAGACACTCTGTTTATTTCCAGGCTTGGCCATTGTGAACATTTGAGTGCAGGTATCTTTTGGAGGTAATGACTCGTGTGCTTTTGCTATAAACCCAGTAGTGCAGTTGCTGGATCATACGGTAGTTCCGGTTTTAATTACTCGGGGAACCTCCATCTTGGTCTCCACAGTGGCTGCACCCACGTGCCTTCTCACCAGCAGTGCAGGACGGCTCCCTTTCCTCCGCGTCCTCGCCAACACCTGTCGTCATCTGTCTTTTCGATGATAGCCATCCCCACACATGTGAGGCCATATCTCGCTTTGGCTTTGATTTGCATTTCCCTGATGATGAGTGATATGAGCCCCTATCTTTTCATGTGTCTGTTGGCCATCTGCATGTCTTCTTTGGGAAAATGTCTGTTCAGGTCCTTTGATCATATTTTAATTGGGTTATTTGGGTTCTTTTGAAATCGAGTTATATGAGTTCCTTGTATATTTTGGATATTAACCCCTTATCGGGTATGTGGTTTAAAAATATCTTCTCCCGGGGCACCTGGGTGGCTCAGTCCTTAAGCGTCTGCCTTCGGCTCAGGTCATGATCCCAGGGTCCTGGGATCGAGCCCCACATCGGGCTCCCTGCTCAGCGGGAAGCCTGCTTCTCCCTCTCCCGCTCCCCCTGCTTGTGTTCCCTCTCTCACTGTGTCTCTCTCTGTCAAATAAATAAAATCTTAAAAAATACATATATAAAAATATCTTCTCCCATCCATAGATGCCTTTTCATTTGTTGATGGTCTCCTTTGTTGCGCAGAAGCTTTTTAGTTTGATGTAGTCCCATGTCTTTTTGCTTTTGTGTCAAATTCAAAAAATCGTTGCCAAGACCAATGTCAAGGAGCTTAGCCCTTATGTTTTCTTGTGGGAGTTTTGCAGTTGGAGGTCTCTCATTCAAATCTTTAATCTATTTCGACTTGATTTTGTGCGTGGCATAAGGGAGGGAGCCAGTCTTGTGCTGTTGTATGTGGTTATCCAGTTTTTCCAACACGTGTTGAGGAGACTGTCCTTTCCTCGTTGCATATTCTTGGCACCTTTGTCAGAATTAATTGGCTGTATATGCGTGGGTTTACTTCTGGCCCCTCTGTCCTGTTCATTAGTCTTTATGCCTGTTTCTGTTCCAGTACCATACTCTTTGGATCACTGTAGCTCTGTATCGTGGTTTAAAATCAGGATGTGTGAGGCCTCCAGGTTTGTTCTTAAGATTGATTTGGTTATTCAGGGTCTTCTGTAGTTACACATGAATTTTAGGGTTGTTTTTCCTATTTCTGTGAAAATGCTGTTGGGATTTGGATAGGGGCTACATGGACTGTGTATATTGCTTTGGGCAGCATGAAGATTTTAACCGTATTCTTCGGGCCTTGAACATGGATCATCCTTTACACTTGTGTTTTCTCCAGTTTCTTTCAACGTTCTACAGTTTTCAGCATACAGACTGTTTACCTTCTTTGCTAAAATTTATTTCTAAGTATTTTATCCTTTTTTATCCCATTGTAAATGGGTTTGTTTCCTTAATTTCTCCTTCTGATAGTTTGTTGTTAGTGTGTAGAAATGCAGCTGGTTTTTCTCTATTGATATTGTGCCCTGTGACTTTACTGAATTTATTAGTTCTAATGTTTCTTCTGTGGAGTCTTTGGTGTTTTCTGTATAGGGTGTCATCTGCACACAGACGATTCTACATGTTCTTTTCTAGTGTCGATGCCTTTTGTTTCTGGTTCCTGCCTAGTTGCTCTGCCAGAACTTCTGGTACCTCATGGTGTTCCCACTCCACGTGTCTGTTTCTGTCCGTGCACATATGCACACGCCTCCTCTCACCTGATGGGGTTTTGACTCTTGACAACACTGAACCCCGTAACCCACAATCGTTAAATGTTGGCTTCTCTCTACAGTCCACCACTGCTCAGGTCTGAGTCATGTCTTACAGGTTTCTGTGTAGACGGCCTGCACAATATTCCGTTAGATTTATCTCTAGGTAGTTAATGGGTTTGATGCTATTGTAATTGGTGTTTTAGAATTCTCACTTGTAATTGTTTCTGCTCATATATAATTAGTTTGTGTGTATTTCCTTTGTATGCAATGACCATGGTCTGTTAACTTTAGGAGAGTGTGTCTAGATTATTCAGAGCACAGTCATGTCATCTACAAACAACTGGTTTTAGTTCTTCCTCTCTGTCCTTAGAAGCTTTTTTTTGTTCTTTTTGTCTTTTTGCCTTTTTGCACTAGCCAGGACCTCCCGTAGAGGACTGAGTAGAAGTGGAGATTAAAGATATATTGCCTTGTTCCTCACCTTGGAGGGCAGGTGTTGGCAACTCTGCCCCACGCATCGTCCACACACTCAGTTCCCTGCCTCTCAGGGGTTCAGTGTCCCTCTCTAGCATTTCTTTTTTTAAGAGAGAGAGAGAGCATGTGAGCGGGGGGCGGGGGGGCGGTGCTGAGAGAGAGTCTTAAGCAGGCTCCACACCCAGTGCAGAGCCTGACAGGGGGCTCGCTCTCACAACCTCGAGATCATGACCTGAACCAAAATCAAGAGTCAGATGCTTACCCGGCTGAGCCACCCAGGCACCCCCTCACCCCAGCATTTTTAAGGCACACAGACACAAGGTGCCAGTCAGAGTGAGTGGAGTGATACCGAAGTAGCAGGGCATCTTCTGGTGTAATATGGAGCTGTAATTTTACAAATGAAGGGCTCTCCGAGTCAGGGAGAGCGGTCCGTCTGCATGCAGGCTAGCAGAGGGAGGGGTAAGCGGACTGTGATTGCGGTCTCCCCTCTGTCCTGGTGTGAGGAAGGGTCCCTTAGCCCGCAGGGGCTCAGTTCTGTTCTTTTGAGAGCAGATTGCGGTGAGAACTGTCTGGTTGAGTGATGGGTTTGAAACCATCTTCAGACGGCTGGGCCCTTCCTGGCCACATTGTGGATGTGCTTCTGCAGTGTGCTGACCTTCCTCAGGCCCGGGGCCAGACTGGACGGGCAGAGGGGAAAGGCAGCCCCAGGGGAGGGAGGGTGGGCAGACGTGGTATGAGCCACACAGGTGCATTGACCTCACTCCCTGAGCGCTTTCCTGGAAGCTCCGCTATAGAGCTGTCTCTTTAAATCAAACCAAGTTTTCCCCTTGCTTTATTTACTTTAGGAGGAGTCACTGCTCTGGGAGAAAGTGATTGGCTCCAAGAGTAAATGTACAGAATACTTTTTAAAGTCATACATTAAAGAGAAAAGGCAAAATTTAAGATTATAAATCATAAAGTCACGTAGTGAGGCCCAGAATATTATTTGCTTCATAACTTTTCTCCTCTGAAGGATGTTGAAGTGGAATGAAAAGTACCTCCTCCCTCTGAGTCAAAAATGTCAGCGAGTCTCTCACCAGAGGCCCACAGAACTGCAAAGGGTTCTGGCCCGAGCACCCTCATTAGCATATTTCTTATGTTTTATGAGCCCGATTGTCATATTGGTCATCACCGTCTTTTAAATCTTTTCTTGTTCTCTGATTGTTGAAGCAACGAGTGTTGCAGAAAATCTAGGAAACTTGGGCGCCTGGGTGGCTCCGTTGGTAAAGCGTCTGCCTTCGGCTCAGGCCACAATCCCGGGGTCCTGGGATCAAGCCCCGCATCGGGCTCCCTGCTCAGCGGGGAGCCTGCTTCTCCCTCTGCCTGCCGCTCCCCCTGCTCATGCTCGCTCGCTCGCTCTCTTTCTCTCTGCCTCTCAAATAGATAAAATATTTAAAAAAAGAAGGAAATCTAGGAAACTGACGGACAACCACGGATAACCTTTTTTGTGTATTCACTGTTGTTTTTGACGTGGTCACATGATACTGTATGTGCAGTTGTGTTTTATTTTGTATGTGCAGTTTTATTGTTGCTTTTTTCCACATAACATCCATCTCGAGATTCTTCCACTGCCGGTGGCACCCATTTTAAAGACGCGCGGTTGATTTCCCACCGTGCTCCAGGGTGTCCCGCTTCCTTGGAGTCCTGTTTTGAAGTTTGGGTTCTGCCCCATTCCGTTTGCTGCTGGTGAATATTTTTGGGGAGGGTAATGACTTTACTGGAGGTGGGGGGAGTCCGTCAGCGGGCGTCTGTCTCACGTCTGACCCCTGCCCCCCGCAGTGACCTCTGTGACCTTGCGCTGCTGAAGCCGCTGTGGCAGCTCTTCACCCACATGGAGTACAGCCTGTTTGAGGACGTGACGCAGCCTGGCATCCTCCTCCCCCTGCACCGCGCCCTCACCGAGCTCTTCTTCGTCACTGAGAACCGCGCCCAGGTGAGGGTCCTGCCAGGGCTTCCTCTGCTGCCCGGTGGGGGGTGGGGTGCGTGTGGCCTGATGTCCCAGGCCCTCACCTCTGCCCAAGCCCCGGGAAGACTGTTTATCTTGTCAGACCTAAAGCCAAAGGGAGAAGAACTGCTTTCGGTTAGTCCTCAACAGTAGTGAGTTCTGGAAAATGAAACGGTTGGGCCCCTCTTCCTCCTGTTTTCTCCTCCCACGAGCACAGTAGGCCCATTGAATGTGAGAGACGCAAGGCCTTTCAAAATTCTTTAGCTTACCCCCTCATTTTCTACGTGAGGAGACTGACCCTGTGGGTGAGTCAGGGCAGAGCCCCCCTGGAACCAGGCACCAGGCTACCCCTGGTCCAGCCCCGTCCACAGCTCCCGAGGGAGGTGGTGCCATGCGGTGCCCAGCAGAGCGAGACGTTTGTGGTTGCGGGTGGGTGTCCCCTGGGTGCTGGTCCCGTGATGCTGCGTCTCTGCTCTCTCCCCAGGAGCTCGGCCTGCTGCAGGATTACCTGCTGGCCTTAACCACTGACGACCACCTTCTCCGCTGCGTGGCGCAGGTACCGTCTCCCTGTCAGAGCTGGCTGTCCCCATCCCCGCGGCTCCCCGGGTCGGCATGGAGCTCTGCCCCCCCCCCCCCCCAGTCGCTTCCCTGTGCTGTCCGGGAGCCACTGAGCCCATTTATCAGTGTCATTCATGTTAGACCATGGGTTAGGAAGATGCCAGCAAGAATTTGTGTCTTTGAAACCAAACCAACTAATGCCTTAAATCGACAGTTTGGCTGAAGTTTCTGTACACTTAGGTTTCAGATAATTTTGGATGTAACTTTCTTCCCTGGTAGGAGAGCTGCTGACAGTTTGGTCCCAGGATCCTTTTACACTTCTAGATTATTGAGGATCCCCAAAAGCTTATGTTGACATGTTGTACATATTGATATATGCCATCAGAAATTAAAGGAGATTTTAAATTTTTACAAATTGAAACAAAAAATTTTAACACTTAACAGTTCATTTTAAGAAATAATAAACTCATTCCATGTTAATATGAGTAACACATTCTGTAAAACACAGCTGTATGTTTCAAAATACAGTGGTTCTTGAGGAGGACGGCAGTCGTTTGTGTCTACCCTGGCAGGAGGCCTCGGGCCGGCGCCCCAGCTGCCGTGGTCATCCTGGCTCGCAGGCACCTCTGGGAGACTCCACTGGGTGCTCAGGAGCGTGAAGGCGGGAGAAGGCAGAATAATGTCTTAGCATCACTGCAACAGTGTTTTTCACCGTGCCGAGCCCCTGAAAGGGTTTTGGGAACCCCAGGCCCAGACCACACATTGAGAGCCTTGGACTCACCCCTTGAATACCCTAGCACTTGTGGTCCAACCTCCAGTGGGCAGATGGGGACGCTGAGCTCAGACAAGGGGGAGGTTTGCCCAGGGTCATGTGGGAGTAGGCATCTATTCCTGGCGAGTCTGCTCAGTGAACACAGGGTCCTCTCTCAGGGAAGACGTGGGAATCCCCCATCAACTAAGAGGTGTTTGTATGCGTTCTCCGGAGACCTGTAGGCAGAGTGGAAACTCCCTCCCTCGTAACAGATCCCTGCCCGCACTGCCACTGCCACCCCTGGTTTCATGACACACAGCAAAAACTTGAGATGTGACCATATGGCGCCAAGAGCTCCATGCCGTGTGCCTGTGGGCCCCTCCCTCTTGCCGGTCCCCGTGGCCCATCTCCGTGCCCCCTCAGGCTGACCCTCCCACAGCCCGTCCTCTGTGCCGGACCAGTGCTCCGCGTCTTGCTGCGCTGAGCTCATATAGCGGCCTCGGCCTGGCTCCAGGGCACTCCTTCCCAGCACCCTCCCACCCTGTGGCCCAGCACTGGCTGTTTGTCTCTCCCCTTCTGCTCCTCTTTGCTCTTCTCTTTCCCTAAAGAGCTTGCCCAGACGCCCTGTGGACCATGTCCTCCGGGTCCACCGAGCCCACCAGCGTTGCACCTGCCCCTCTCTCAGGGCAGTGAGAATATTTCTGCCCTATGTTTGCAGCTCTCATGGGGTCTTGGGAGAATCTGTCTCTCAGTCTGGGCTGGTGCTCCGGGTGAGGGGAACCACATCTGGCTCATGTCTGTCCCTACTGCTCCCGACGACCCCCAGTGCTCAGCTGAGGGTCTTGTCCAGTTCGCACTTAATGAATGAGCAAATGAATGGTTCGACGTTGGCAGTGACCCTTTTTCCCTCCATAGGCTCTGCAGAACATTGCTGCTATCAGCCTGGCCATCAACTACCCAAACAAGGCAACCCGCCTCTGGAATGTCGAGTGTTAGCCCCTGCTATGGCGTGCATGGAACTGGCCCATCTGTCCACAAGGACTTTAGAGCAGACATCTAAACTCATTCAGGAAAATGCCCGTGGTGTCCGTGCCGGCTTCTCTTGAGCTCCCGCTTCCACTCCAAGTGGAATGCCAAACAGCCATGCCTCCAAGAACTTGCTTCGTCCCAAGCTAGCACCTGCACGCACTGCAGCATGTGAGAAAGAGCAGAGCACTGCAGAGCTATTCAGGAGGGCAGGTTGTTCACAGGGTCTGACCCTGTGGAAGCCACAGCCCAGGAAGAGCTGAAAGGAGCTTCTCTGGAAAGGGTTCTGTCTCCGTGGAGCGGAGCTGCCTGCGCTAACCCTTCACGTGAAGATAGAGTCAGCCCAGAGCTGCCCTCTCAGCAGGACCTGCAGCAGCAGCGGCCTGGCCTGGGAGCCCTTCCTTTGCTCTTGCTTCTTGAGACTGGGCAGTCCACATCAAAGCTGGTGAGAGCTCGTCCTGGCCACCTGCTGGCCCCCAGGAATGCACATGGCCGTCCCACAGAAGTCCTCGGTGAGAACAAGTGCCCTTGGTCACAGCCAGTGGGCCGTCCGTGTGCATTGCTCCTGCTCTGACTCCCAGCACATCTGCGTTTAGTTGTTTTCACATATTTCAGTTTCTACCTGACGTTTTTAGAACAGAACCACATGACTCCCCCGCGAGGCCTCAAGGGGTGCCCAGTGGAACGGTCATTCGGGGGAGACGCTGTTCGCGTGAAAGCTTCTGTACTTGAAGACTTGAAATGTTATCAGACGAGATCTTATTTTAGAAGTAAAAAAAAAAAAAAAAAAAAAAAAAAAAAACAAACACCAAAAAACAAAGAATATATGATGATTTTATTTCTTCTCCGTGGTCACGGTAACCCGTCGCATCCACCTCTGGGACTCTGCGTGCTTGCTTGGCTGTCATTGGTCTGGCAAGAATGCTGTTTTCCATTCTTTTTATGGTCGCAGTCTTGCCCTGGCGTGCTGATGATGATTCTCTTTCCAAAGCCATGCTTTGGAGTGTGAGGCTGGGTTGGCACGTGGGACTCGTCGGCGTGAAGAGCGCCTCGGCAGCTGCCATTTCAGGACGCCGTCTGGGCCCGAGCACGTCCCCCGACGCGGGGCGCATGGAAGGCTCCTCACAGCCAGGGCCAAGCTGAGCAGGTCAGCACCGGCATGTGACCGCTGGCTGCAGGGGTCTGGGTTGGAAGGGCCCGAGACTGCAGGTCCCAGGAGGGTCTTCCTGCAGAAGCACTCTTGCCTTCTGGGTCAGGAGGCCGAGCGGCAGCAGCCTCCTGCAGCCCTAGAGCTCAGTTCTCAGTCAAGCCCCCAGGGTGCACGAGGAGCCATCCTATGAGGGACCATTCAAAGGGGACAGGGGGCAGGTCCTGGAACTTGGTGACCCAAGGCCCATTGCCCTGACATCAACAAGGCCCAAGGCCCTGGGCCCGGTCCGGTCCCCCATGGTGTCGGGAAGCAAGCAGGCTGGTACTGTGGCTTGGTGGAAACCTGTTCTCACCTTCCGCTCTGCCTGCACCCCCAGAGAAGGCCCCACTCCGTGCCACCCAGACCCAGGTAGGTCTCGCAGTGCAGAGGGAGGTCACAGAGCAGGTGTCGGGGCCCCGACTCTGACCGGGGTAGGGGGGCGGCCTGGAAGACAGCACAGTGCACTCACCCCTTTACCTTGCTGCCATCCACAGCCCTGATGGCCCGGACTGACTGACCCAGGCAAGACAGACAGGCAGGGCAGGGTCACGCCTCTGGGGGCCGTCACCACCAACTTTGCTCTCCGTCCTCGGGAGGCCGAATTGTAAATAACGCCAGCCTCGGCCCGCTGCTGTCTGTCCTCGCCCTGGCTGTTCTGGTCTCTCTGCCCACTTTGCATAGAGCGAGCCCAGGTTCTGCTTCGCACGCAGCTGCCGCTCTCTCCTGCTCGCCCCACCGGCCCGGCCGCCTTGCATCCCACCCGGTCGCCACCAAGGAGCCGACGCCTCCGAGACCAGCCTCCCTTTGAGCCTTCTCCGAGGCAGAGTTGCCAGGCAGGAGCTAAAACCGACGAGAATAAAGGTGTCGTGAAAACATGTGCCTGATCCATAAAGAGATTCTGACCCAAACCGTATATATTGTACAAATGGACACTGTTCCTAATGGGAGGGGTGACTTATTTTCATCATCGTTTTTAATTTGTTTTCTTACGGGTTTACGATTTTGAATTTTTCCTATTTGTTTGAAAGAAAGAATTTTGATTATATCAAGCTGAGTGAGTTCAGCCTGTAAAAAGGATGTTAAGTTGTGGGTAAAATATGCAAATGAAGAGAAATATATTGTACAAATTCTATACAAAAAAGTCCCAACTGTGTGTGGGGTTTTTTTCCTCCCCTCCCCTCCCCCCCCCCCCCCCCCCCCCCCCCCCCCCCC
>NW_027397105.1:15160-22246 GCF_003265705.2 Callorhinus ursinus | reverse complement strand
GGGCGGCCAAGGTTTATGTTCACCCTGCGTCGCTCCCGCACAGCTAGCTGCTGGGAGGTTTGCACCCACACGGGTGTCCCCCAGGTCAGCTACCCTGCGCGGCTCACGGGGAGGCAGGGCTCCAGTCACAGGGCCACCGCCCCTCCTGGCCTGCCTCTGTCTAAATGTGGGGCTGCCGTCTGCCTGTCTTTGGGTCTTGGCTTTCTCCTCCTTCAGTCTTGCCAGCGTCTCTGGTTTGGCACCCGCTGCTCTGCTCCCTCTTGGCCTTGTTCCTGGGGCTGAGGGCTGGCTTCTGCGAATTCGACATTTCGGTGGGGGCCGGCCTTCACGGACCTTCCAGGCCCATTTGCTCCAGCCCGAAGCGTCTGACGCGTCTTCCCAGAGCCCCCACACTGCCTTCGAGGAGTCCGGGCAGTGGCCGGGACCCAGTGTCAGCCCTCACCAGCCCTGAGGCAGGAGTGAGGCTCAGCAGAACGGGGTGCCCCTGCGCGGCCCCCATCTTCTCTCTCTCCTTCCTCACCATGTTGCCTTCGCTCTCAGAAGTTGGTGCAGAGTCCACCCGAGCCCTGCCCTGCACTGCGGTGGGATGCCCAGAGCAGGAGCAGAGGTGCTGAAGGTCGTCCACTCACAGCAACGCCAGGGCAAACAGCTGGATGCCACAGAGGCATTGTGAAGTCGAGCCTTTTAGAACAAAGGGAAACAACCAGCCCCACCCCTCCCGTGATCCAGACCTGGAGGCCGTGACGGGTCAGCTTTTGGTCACACAGGAAGGGGCAGAGCCAGACCAGCTCAGACCCGGTGCCCGGAAGCCACCACCACAGCACGTACCCGCCCATTCACCGAGCATGCGAATTCGTACAACAGAGCCCCCTGGTTACAAAGCCAGGCTCTCAAATTGAGGCCGGATGGAAACGTGGCCCTGTGCGCCTGTGGTGCACACACTCACTCACCTGACGGCCCCTTCTTGCCCGTTCCCCTTCTCCCCTGACAACGGATCCCCTTCTTTTGCAGGCTGAGATACTTTAATCTCAGGAAAGGTAGGGCCTTCTGCTGACTCAGGACAGTCACGCCTGATAAGTCCCCTCGTTTCTATTTGCTGGATGCTCACTGTCCCAAGACCTGCAGGTTGGTGCCTGTGTCCCCTAGTTCTGCAGAGAGTTGAGCTAAAGTCTGCTGGGAGGTTTTGAGGAGGGGGGGGTCCAGCCCCTGCTTGTTGCCTTTGGCTATGGCACTCCCACAGCTGCCTGGCCGCCAGGGGAAGCAGGAGGCTGTTGGAGCAGGAGGATGAGTCTGATTCCATAATTACATCATCTGGACAGTGAATGAGCCCTAGAGCTACCAGCCTCCAGACTGCGTGTGTGCACGTGTATGTGTGTGCACATGTGTGCGAGCAGGTGTGCCCAACTAGGTGTGTGTGCGTGTGTGAGAGAATATGTTGGGGAGTCTCCTACGGCTAGAAGCCTTACTGACCCAAATGCAAGCAACAATTTGGCTCTGAGAGGTTGAGAATGTGCGGTAGATCCATCTTGTTACGTTCACATGAACAGTGTATGGAAAAGTAAAGACGTGAAAATTCCTGGAGTCAGGCGGATCAAGCCACAGACGGCCACAGGTGTTACCGAGGTGCTCCTCTCCTTTCCAGGGACTCTGGTGTGCTCGCTTTCCTTGCGCTCACGACTTCCCACACTAACCTGGCCTGAAATAGGATCCATTCCTAGTAACGTTCCATGGGCCCTGGAGAAGGCCGCCTGTGTGGCCACAGAGTGTGCCTATGTGCACACAGGCAGATGGACCTCTTCAGTTGCAAGTTAAACCCACTCCAAATGAACTTAAAGAGAATTCACTGACAAACTTGAAAAGCCCGAGAGTTGCATCTGGTTCCCCACCCACCTTCCCCGCCCCTCCGCCCCTCACTCCGGGTTCTGTTTCCCTCTGGGGCTTTCGCAGCTGAGGGGGTCAGCCTGACTGCTGCCCACCACACAGTCCCAGGGGAGAGAGCCTCGCTGTCTGCTCATGCGAGTGGTTAACTGATGCTTGCCAGCCGTGACTTTGCTTCATGTTTCAAAAACTTGAGAGACCCGTGAGTTCGCAGGTTGTCCTTCCAGATCCGCTGAGCATCACAGCATCCGTGACGACTGGGCAGAAGCTCTGCCTGGGGGGGTCCCTGTGCCCGCTTGCGTGACCCTCAGCTGCCCTTTGGGTGAGATGCCCCAACGTGCCCATCAGCAAGTACGGAAATTTACCGCACCAAAGTGGAGAGAAACATCCAAAAGCAACGGATTTGAACCCAAAAGGTTGGATAGAAAAGAATGAGTATAAGTATTCAGGTGGATGCAGACAGGAACTTGGGGCACGTAGTATGAGGCAATATAATTCAACACAAAAAAAAACGTCCCTGGACCAGCAGTTTTGTGTGTCAATATTGTCTGTGGGTAAAGACTATAATGTGTAATAAAAAACATGTCTTTGCACCAAATCCCACAGGCAATCACACGAGGCAAATTGCTAGAAGCGAGTGCAGAACTGGGCATCCAGGGGTAATGGGCCGGCATCTTTCTCGACTCCCAGCAGGCTGTGTGAAAAACACGAGGCCTCCATGACAGCTCCCGTCTGAGACTGGCTGTGGAGGGGGGTGGTCCTGGGGCATGCGTCAGGCGGATCAAGCCACAGACGGCTGTAGGTGTTACCACGGTGCTCCTCTCCTTTCCAGGGACTCTGGCATGCTCATTTCCTCAGGCCCTCAGCCTGCCGCCTGTTCCCGAGGGTCCCTACTCAGTGGCAAAGCCATGCCGTGCTGATGGTGGCCCTGCGCTCCCTCTGCCCTCAGGCTGCATGTGGACCTGGGCCTTTTCCCCCCTCCCCACGTCACAGTCAGGCTTGTCAGACGGGAACAGCTGCAGGTGGCTGGCTAGCCCTGGTCATCAGTCAAGGGGCTCCCATCTGGAAGGAAGGGCCTTCCAGGACAGGTGTGCCCTTCAGGATCAGAGGGGGTAGCAACGGCCTTTCCCACTGTGTAAAGGCCCCAGCCCCAGGCCCAAGTCGTTGCTTGTCTGCGGTTCTTCCCAGACTTATGGCCAGCAGGAATGCCCAGTTCCTACAGGGACCCCCTCCACTGACAGGCTGGCCAACCACAGCACAGCCACCCGCCCTCTGGACAAGACAGCCTCCCAGCAGTTAGCGACAGCCATCTGCTTGTGTGCACATATGCACACTCTGTACCCACACAGGAGGCCTTCTCCAGGGCCCGTGCAAGGTTACTAGGAATGGATCCTATTTCAAGCCATCGGATTAGATTTGATGGATGTTGCATCTCTTCCCATGTAAGCTTTTTGAGGGAACTTGACCCCATCCCTAGCCCTGCTGGAAGGTTAAGCAAATCACCATCCCTTACAGCCGCACAGGTGATCGGACCACGAGTGAACATCTGGCTCAAGCTACACACACAGTGGGGTGAGCCCGGGATGTAGGGAGTTCTGTACAAGTGGACTCCTGGTCATGCCGAGCTTGAGCAGGAAACTACTCTGCGGAGCGAGGGAGTCGCAGCCCTAGAGTAGCTCCTGGTGCTTGTGTCTTCCTCTGAGTCCAGCTATTGGTCCTGCAGTTTGTTTCTGCGAGATCCCCTGCTTTTTACTTGAGTTTATGCAAATGGCTTTCTTAATATTTTAGGAAGCAGAAATTGGAGGGTGGAAATAATCTGAATTTAGATAGTGAGGGTGACTGTTATAACCCTGTGAACATAAAACTACTGAATTGTGCTTCACTTTTAAATGGTGGATTGTATGTGATATGAATTATAAAAAAAATTAATGCAGAAATTATATGCCACAAAACCAGATGTCAGTAAGGAAAGGTTTAGAAATTCTAATGAGAATAAGAGAAGGGAAGGGAACTATCCTAGGGCTTTGGTGAAAACAGAGAATCCAAAATGCAATTGCACACTATTTTGCAGCTGATGACAGTGGAAAGTATAAAAATTGTGTGCGGAGAGGGGGCAGTCAAAGTTTTATTCAAGTAAAATCCTAACTCTAAGTGCATTTTTATTAATATAAAGAGGCAAAAGAACCAAGCACTCATGTCAAGAAGTTAGGAATAAAAAAAATAAACGTAGGCAAGGTAACAGAAAGGAATCGAGATTAAAAATAAAACAATGAGTTAGAAAAAAGAAAAAAGTTGGTAAACGTGGGTCCTAGGTATATCAGTCACAATGATGACAGGTGCACCATCCTTCCTACAAGCAGCCATCCCAGCCCTGTGTCTGCTGAGAGAGCTGGCCCCCGGCTGCTCCTCAGAGAAAGGGAGCCTCTGATGAGAACGGGAGTGAGGCCCTGACCAAGGCAGGCCCACGGGCAGCCAGACATGAAGAGTTCTGCCCACCAGGCCGTGGCTGTTAGCATGACAGCAAAGATACACGAACAACTTTGTACAAAAGTTAGAACTACGGCAGAGGGGAGGAGAGCTTGTAAGCACATTAGATTCTATTTGAAAAACAAAATAATGAAGTTTGATTTCTGCCTCATACTGTACGTCAGCATAAATTCCAGAGAAAGAACTATAACTGGCCAAAAAGCCCATGAAAAAATGTGCAATGTTATTTGTAGTTAAAATTTACATCAAACAATTGTTTTATCCACAAGAGTGGCAGAAACTAGAAAACTCTCTCACGTTGTCGGTGGGTGTGCCACGAGGTGCAGCCTTCCTGGAGGTAGGATCTACCCAAATGCTGAACGCATTTATTCTTAGCAATTTCACATACAGGAATCTGTCCTGCAGAAACTTGAGGACGTGTGTCTCACAATGTTAGTGCAGCTTGTGAGTAAGAGCAAAACAGAAAAAGACCAAACTATCCACTTGTGGAGAATCATATAAATGAGCTACGGCTCGTTTTCAGATACACCAAATTCCCAAAGCAGCACTTTTTTTAGATTTCCAGTGAGGAAACCTCCCTCTCTGTCCTCTGTCCCCTTTTTCTGTCTTGGTCTCAGTCTCTCTCGCATACACTGTCCCCTCACCACAGCTGCCACTGTACCCACATGCTGGAGGGCAGACACGGGTGGGGCGTCTACACTGAAGGTGCTGCGTGGACAGCGAGGTGCATCCCGGGCGCCCCAGCAGCCCGCCCTCGTCTTTCTCTGTCTTCTGCTCTCCAGTCTGCTACCGTGGAGCAGACGTGACCAGCTGTAGTGACCTGAGATGTGCTTGCCACTATCGGTCACTGGAATCCCTTCCTTGAAGAGTTTCCTTGGGCTCTAAAATCATGCCATCCCTGATCAGAGAGCAGAAGAAAAAGGCCATCTGAGGACGTAGAATCAAGGAAAGGCAAGCTGGGGTTAGGAAGCAAAAAGCTCAGGACAACAGAGAAGAGTCCATGACTTGTTGTAGGAACTCAGTCACGGGTCAGAGGTCAGCAAAGATTACTGGCCCAATAAACAGCCAGGAACTTAGGGTAGGAAAAAAATAGTTCAGCACAATTTTCCTCAGTTTTAAACTGTATCATAAAAAAATATATATCAGAAACCCCATAATATGTCTTGTTCTTTTTCACCTTTGCCATGCATACCTACTATTACTGTCCCTGTTTCCGGCCAATAGAAGCCTGGAAAGGTCAGGGCCTAGAACACAGATGTAAGGAGGAAGGTTTGGGGCATCTTTGCTTTGGGCAAGTTACCAGTACATGAGCAAAAGCTTAGGAATTTTTCTCCTGTAAGTGCAAATAGAAGAAAGAAGCCTTTATTTAGAACCAGGCATACCCTGGAATCTGCAAGAAGCTGCTCCAAACCATAAGAGACTCTTAACCATAGGAGACAAACCGAGGGTTGCTGGAGGGGAGGTGG
Organism: Callorhinus ursinus; assembly: GCF_003265705.2. Lineage (NCBI taxonomy): Eukaryota > Metazoa > Chordata > Mammalia > Carnivora > Otariidae > Callorhinus > Callorhinus ursinus. The sequence goes on along the minus strand of NW_027397105.1, from coordinate 16,415 downwards.
GGGGATGGGGTAACTGGGTGATGGACATCGAAGAGGGCACGTGATGGGGGCGTCTGGGCGGCTCAGTCGTTGAGCGTCTGCCTTCAGCTCGGGTCGTGATCCCGGGGTCCTGGGATCGAGTCCCGCATCGGGCTCCCAGCTCCGCGGGAAGCCTGCTTCTCCCTCTCCCACTCCCCCTGCTTGTGTTCCCTCTCTTGCTGTCTCTCTCTCTGTCAAAAAATAAATAAAATCTTAAAAAAAAAATTCTAAAAAAAAAAGGAGGGCGCGTGATGGAACGAGCACTGGGTGTTATATGCAACTGATGAATTACAAACTCTACATCTGAAACTAATGATAACACTATATGTTAACTAACTGAATTTAAATAAAATAAGTTAAAAAAGAAGCTGGTAGGAAGATATATAAAAAAATGACCATTTTTATGGAATGTTGGCAAAATCCAAATTTAATACAAAGGGATATTCTCATTTTTCTGTTTCAAAGCCCTGAATGTAAAGAAAAGCAAGAGCATGACAAGCCTGGAATGTAATTTTGCAAATTGTTAAAAAAAATTACTAATTTGGGGGGAATGCAACACGTTTCAGCCAAGAACCCATGATTGAAATTCTCCAGTAAGTCCCTCCCAGCTGAAAAAATATTAATCATTTTTTCAAGGTCTACTTGTGTGGGTACAGCAGTTTTGAAGCAGGTAAGGACCATTTTTCTTCCCTGAATCCTCATACAAATGGGTTCCCTGGGGCACCCTCTAAGCAAGAGATGAAGGTTATTCTCAGTTGGTTAAACTAAGTGGAGCTTCGTGGGGAAAACGGGGTCTATAAATTACTGAGAGCAGAGGTACAGTGAATAGACACAGGGTAACAAAGCTCTCCTGCCGGTCAGAGAGGGGCAGCGTTCAGGGCAGCCTTTCCTTGTGCCTGAAACGTCTGCCTTGCAGAACCCAGTTCAGCTACACCCCCCCACACACCCCGCTCTATGATTTCCTGTCTGGCCAATACCCGGTCACACTGACACGTGTAGCTCACAAGGACACAGCTGTGATCATCGTCCGGGAGCATTCCCGGTCCCCCTGCCCCCGGTCTGACCCAGCCTGCACACCCCCAATCCTCCTGAGCATCCCTTGTAGTGACACAGCTGTGATCATCATCCAGGAGCATTCCCGGGCCCCTGCCCCTTCTCTGGCCAACCCTGCACACCCCAGTCCTCCTGAGCGTCCCCTGTAGTGACACAGCCTTGATCATTGTCTGGGAGCATTTCT
>NW_027397105.1:0-15150 GCF_003265705.2 Callorhinus ursinus | reverse complement strand
CCCAGTCCTCCTGAGCGTCCCCTGCAGTGGCACTTGTCGCAGCATGCTGTCATGTGTTGTTTCCCGGTCTGTCCTTCCTGTAGGAGTAGGTCTCTCTCACAGCTGCCTGGCTGTATGACAGGTAGATGAATGGTATCGGGATTTTTCCCCTGGGATAGCAGGTACCCAACAAAACCCTGATGCGCAGGGTGAGTCTCTGTCCCTCTGTGTGCCCCCAGCCTCGGTGGAGCATAGTGCCCAGGACAAGGGATTTGAGAGTCTTCCTAGATGAAGTTTGTTCTATGAAGGTGGATTCTTTCTGATATCATTATGTAACCACATAACGTGGCCGTCCCTGTGAGACAGAAAGCATGCTACTGTATTGTGTTCTACTTGCATACCGTGGCTAACAAAGAGTCAACACACGCTCACACTCACACGTTCACACTTGCACCTCCGTTTCTGAGCATCACTACCATGTAAACTACAGTGAATTCCCATTGGGCTGCAGGTATGTACATGTGCCATTAAAGGTAGAAATAGAGGAGGATGGATATGGAGTTCTGGCTAAAATGATGGAAGTCCTTGCCTACGCGGGTAAAGAAATTAGTTTTTCCCCAGAAAGCACTACGTTCTGCTCAAAGGAGTGACATGATAATATTACGTTTTAGAACAGGGATCGGCACAGAATTTTCTGTAAAATCTTCTGTAAGGATTTTCTGTTAGATGTTGCAGTCCACATGGTCTCACTGACAGTGACTCCACTCTTGCATTGGGGCTTGAAAGTAGCCACAGACCATCCATAACTAATGTTCCAGCTGCACTTTATTTACAGAATACAGGGGGAGGCCACATTTGGCCCATGGATGGCAGTTTCCCACACCCCAGGTTCGCAACCTGATGGACGATGGCGGAGAGGGCTCTTATTTTCAAATGGCAGCGTGGGCATACACGGGGATCTATCCTGCCTGACCCCAGCCCTTAAACTTGAAAGGAAAGATGATAGCAAGACTGACTAACAATTAAGGCCTCAGGAATTCCCCCGCATTTCTCTGTATGCCTCTAGCTTCCCACAAGATATTTGTCTGTGGTTGAAGTACACGTAGGTATTGTTTGGCTGAATATGTACCCATTGCCTAGTGGGTATATCTTGCGGGGTATATAACACGCAGACGGTCATCTTGTTCAGGCCAAGATCATGAACATGTTTACGGTTTTCATGAGTCAGTGGAGGACCTAGCACGTGTGGGCTTCAGGACGAGTTTGATTCAGCCCTCAGCAATGTTTTCGAGCCCCTGGCTCCCTGGGCCCTCTGTGGTGCTGCCACTGGCCTGGCCTAGGCCACTTCTGCAGTCGTGATGGAAAAGCCCCTATACTGGGCGGTCCACCCCATGCTTTGCTCTGCAGGCCGAGACCTGAGTTTCCTGCCACTTCACTGGCTGGGACCAGGTCACATGCCCATGGATGAGCCAATCCCTGGAGCCAGGTAGTGGGGCCGTGGAGATTGGTACAGGTTGTTAGGTCCTCTGTTGTAATGACTTTTCTAATTGCCATGGTGGCAACATCTTCTGTGCTGCATCTGTGGATAAAGCGAGCATTGATTTCTGTAGCGAGTGGGTCCAAGGTGCTGGCTTCGTACCTAGCACCTCAGTCCCGGCACCTCGGTACTACTCTACTCTTCTGCAGAGACAATGGCTGAGAATGAGCAACGTTGATGGAAACTGGTCGGGAATGCACAAGGTAGGGGTGTGTGGGGGGGGTATGGGGATTGGGGATAATAGCTCTGGCCAACCTGTATCTACAATTTACCCAGGTTCAAGAAGGTGCGAGGAATCTCTGGTGTTTCACCATCAATAATTTTGCAGATGAAGAACATGCCTTTTGCATGGAGTATGGCAAGACTTGTTCCAAGTATTTTCTAGTTGGTACAGAAGTCGGGGACAACAGCACCCTCCATCTGCTAGGATAGGCGTGAGAGGCTGAGTGCTCTCAAGAAGGTGTCTGGCTGTCGCAGGGCTCACTGTGAGCCTGCACACAGGACTGACGAGGACAGCTAAAGGTTTTGTTCTGAGGATGGAGTATTGGAAGAATGTGGCACACCTTGCAATCCTGGGGAGAGCACAGATCTGGAGTCCGCTGTGGAGTGACTTCGTGAGAGGGGTGGTGATCTGCAGCATCCGGCCAACGAGATGCCTGTCCTTTATTAAGTTGTGGGTGTGGTTTCTGTGCCTTTGTCTTAATGGCTGGGATTTCCAAGGAGTGGGATTTTTTTACGTCACTGTAACTGTTGGTCCCCCGGGAGTGGGCAGGTCCTGTTCTGCTGCTGAGAAGTGTGTCTCTAGCAGTTGGAGTGTGTATCACAAGCCTATAGGTAACTGGTGGGGTGGTTACAGTGGTTCGCGGGCTATTGTTACTGATGATTTTTTATGGGTGGATTCCATAGGATGAGATGTGAGATCTTATGGCTAGGGACCCTCATTAAGTGCCCGTAAAGAGTGCTTTTTCTGAGTTTAATAGTAGATATATTTTTATTACTTCTAATAGCCCTCTTTGTACTTGGTACCCCAATGAGCAGTGCATTACAGTGTTGCCTGCATTTTATCCGTATGTTGATGAGGATTTGGGTATGGAAAATGTTGGCAATGCCTCCACAAATGTACACTGGCACATCCAAATAATTATTAATAAAATTTTATTTTTGACAACAAAATAGGAAGTATCCTCCTGTGATTCTTAGTGTAAACCAGGGGAGGGGGCCCCCTTTTGGTACTGGTAATGAGTACTGTAGTCCTTCCTAGGGAACATTATCAGACTCTATTGGGAACTTGGTCTTTGTTATTGTGGAAGAATCAGGAGTCGACAAATTATTTGTCTCCTGTTTCATTTTCCATGAACATTTCCACAATATTTGGTATCACACCTCTAACCCTAATCCTAGTCCAAATTTGGCACCTACTGGCCCTTCTCTGCAAAGGGTATGTTTGAGTCAAGAAAACAAGCAGCTTCTGGGTGACTGGGAGACTCTAGGATCAGAATGCTGTCGGTAGGCAGTTACTGTGACCTTAGATTCTGAACAAGCTCCTGACACCCAGACTAAATGGATTTCAGATTTAGAAACTTCAGATAGAAATTTTGTGTCCATGATGACAACTGAAGAGCATGTAATCCCTAAACATAACCTTAACCCCTAACTTTAATCCTAAAACGTATTGTGACCTATTAGATTTGAATTTTGGAAGTATGACCTTTCACCTTTGATTTTCTTTTTCAAGATTGTTCTGGCTCTCTTGTGGTCCCTTGAAATTCCATATGACTCTTAGGATTAGCTTGTGCATTTCTTCCCAAAGGCCTTTGTGAATTTTCTTGGGAACACAGTGAATTTCCACATCGCCTTGTGTTCTACTGCCATCTTATCAATAGCATGTCTTTTCATCAACATGGGGTGTCTTCAGAATTATTTAGGTTTCCCTTACTTTCTTTCAGCAATGTTTGTAACTTTCAGTGTACAAGATGTGCACCTTGATTACATTTATTCCTAAATATTTGGTTAATATTGATGTTCACTAAAATGGAATTGTTTTCTTAAATTCCTTTTTGGATGATTCATTGCTAGTGTATACAAATAAGAGAGATTTTTGTGTATTGATATTTTGTCCTGTAACTGTGCTGAATTAGGTAACTGGCTGTAATCATTTTTTGTTGATTCTTTAGGAAGCTCTATATAAGATGATGTCTTCCCTGATCTCTGAATAGACAGAGTTCTAGTGTTTCCTTTCACATGTGGATGCCTTCTTTCTTGGCTTATCCTTCTGGGTAGAACTTTCAGTACAATATTGAGCAACAGGTGAAAACCAGCATCCTGCCCTTGTTCCTGATTTCAGAGTAGAGCTGTCCATCTTCAGACTTAAGCATGGTGTTTGTTGGAGATTTAATGAGAAAATTACGCCTTATTCCTACTTTCATGAGTATTTATATCAGCAACAGACATTGGACTTTGGTTAGAACATTTTCTGCATCAATTAATATGACCACTTGTTTTTATTTAAGAATTCATTGTGCTGTATAACATTGCTTGTTTTACTCTATTGAAGAACTTTGAGGTGTTTGTGCAGAGCCACTTGCTTAGGGTGCGCAGTCTATTTATGAGCTCTTGGTTTTGCAATTCTTCTGATCTGGCTTCTTACATCTATTTTAAGAAAGGTACAGGAATGTATTTTGCTGATTTTGTGGGGTTGGTAATAGTGGTTAGGGCTAGGGTTAGGAGTTAGGGATTAGGGTTAGGGTTAGGGTCTCCCTGTCCTCTGCTGCACAGAACCCATTCTCCTCTGGTAACTAGAGTGATATTTTCGGAACATAACCTTTGGGCCTCTCTGTGGTCTGCTCCCCTCCTGCCCGACCTCTCCAGCCTCACCTCTTCCACCACGGCCCCCCATTCTGTGGGCCACCCAAGTGTGTAGTCGTCCCACATGTGCCCTGGGCCTGACTCCAAGTCTTTGCTTTTGCTCTGCCCTCTGCCAGGATCACTCTTCTATCCCCTGCTTCATATCTGGCTTGTTCCCCCATTGGCTGGGTCTGGACTCACCCTCTGGTGACCTGACTCATGTTGAGTGTGCTTATCCCCTATTTAAATGTAGTGCGCGCCTTCCATGTGTGAGCAATTTACTAACCTGCCGGGTATGGGGCAGGCCCAGGGAAGTAGCCTTAGCGTCTGCACAAAAAAATCAGTCTCAGAGGGGCTCACCACACTTGCTGACAATGGGGGAGTTGCTGTCCTCACAGGGGGGAGCAGGTAGTACCCTTAAAGGGGGACCAGCCATGGGACGTGGCTGGACAAGACTTCCAACCTTTTGGGGCCAGGGAGATGTAGACGTGGACCTGGAAGCTTACACCCTTGGATTCAAGCCTGGGGCCTAAGTAAGCCTCCTCTTCTTCCTGGTGTCGTCTTTTGCTTTCCCTGTCCACGGGCTGGACCTGATTCCTGATTTGGCAGAGTTTGAGGGTGGCCCCTCCTAGGAATACCAGTGGCTTACTGAGCACCTTGTCAGCAGGATGTCCAGTAGCCTTCCAGGGAGGACCCTACAGGAAGTGGAGACAGGTCTGCGGGGGCCAGCGGCAGCCCACTCAAAGCAAAGTGGGACAGGTGGCCGGCCCTGCTGATTCTACCCAGTCTGTAAGACATAGAAATGAGGGCTGTGCCCAAAGGTGCTTCCTTCCTGGAAGGTGGGGACGGGATCTGCAGGGGGGGCGGCCAGTGGAGGGCACCTGCAGGGTTTGCCCAGGAGCTCAGCACAGGGCGAGTGTTCCTGGCTCCAGCATGCTGACTGTGGGGCTGCATGGGTTTCCAGCCTCCAAAGCCTCAGGCTCCCCTTTGGAAGATGGGGTGCTGATGGCCCCCATCTCTGGGAGCAGACATTAGGGAGGTCTTGCTGGCAGATTCCCTCAAGAAGGTCAGGAGGTGGCTGTTGCTTAAAGCAGCCCAGGGTCTGCCCCCTTGAAGAAGGTGCACATGTCCATGGCCCCCATCTCGGGTCCTGCTGCCAGCCTCTGGCAGTGACCCTCTTCCTGCCCTGTCCACTGCCCCTGTGGATACGTGGTCTTCCTGGAGCTGTTCCTGCAGACAGCAGAGAAGCACTTCATGGTGGGGCACGGGGTCACCTACTAGGTTTTCACCAATCAGCTGGCTGCCGGGCCCCGTGTGCCCCTCCGGGTGGGCCGGAGGGTGGTGGTCCTCATGGTGGACACAGCGTCACATACTACGTCTTCACCGACCAGCTGGCTGCCGGGCCCCGTGTGCCACTCTGGGAGGGCCGGAGGGTGGTGGTCGTCGAGGTCTGTGGCGTCCTGCTCTGGCAGGATGTGTCCATGTGGCACATAGCGATGATCAGCCGCTTCTGTGAGCAGCGCTTCTTCTGTGACGTGGAAGACCAGGTGTGCGTGGACGTGGATGTGGGAATGAAGTTCTGGGACCATGTGGGCATGGAGATCCTGTCTCCCCTCTTTGGCACCCCACAGCTCGGTTTCTACTGGGCAGCCCACGAGGACTTCAGCTACGCGCACTGGCCAGAGTCCCAGACCCACATCCCCAGGGACCAGGGCAACTTTTACTACATGGGGGCCTTTTTTGGGGAATTGGTGGTGGAGTTTCCCCGACTGACCTCGGCCTGTCACCAGGCGATGGTGGTCAACTGGGCCAGTGGGATTGAGGCCATGTGGCCCGTTAAGAGCCACTTGAACAGGTACCTGCTGGGCCACAGGCCCACCAAGGTGCTGTCCCCGGCGGAGCTGTGGGACCCACGGTATTGGGCTGTCCCCTGAAGGACCTGTGGGACCCGCGGCTGCTGGGCTGGCCCCTGTCATGAAGAAGCCGAGATTCGGGCCATGCCCAAGAATCACCAGGACACACAGAACTCATGAGGGGCTGCCCCCAGAGGCCATGCAGGACCCGCAGCCATGCAGGACCCTCCCCTCGAGGACCTGACTCGAGGCTGCTGGGCTGTCCCCTGGAGGATCTGTGGGACCCGAGGCTGCTGGGCTGGCCCCCCATCATTCCCTGGGTCATGAAGAAGCTGAGATTTGTGGCTGTGCCCAAGAGTCACCAGGACATCTGGAAGTCACGAGGGGCTGCCCCCGTCTCCATCAGGGGGTGCTGCCTTGAGCGGAGCTGTCAGAGCAGATTCCTACTTCTGTCCCCTTGAGGGAAACTGTGGAGCCCAGCACTGCTTGCATGGGCACGCCAACGCCCCAGGCACCCCTGTGCACAGGAGGTCTGCCTGGGGGCACAAGTTCCTCTCTTTGTGGTCACTACATTTTGATCATTTCTGGGTCCTTTGCAGCTGTGAACGGCTCCAGTTTTATGTCAGAGGTTTTTCTGTGTCAATGCTGAGCAACCATCTTTAAAAAGAACAATTGAGGGAAAAGGTTTTCTCCATGGTTCTAAACAGACATCGGCTGTTGGGGCTGGGAGCAGCCCTGTAGCAGCCATGGAGCCAGAACAGGTGCTGGCCGGGTCTTCCCTCCCAGTCCTTACACCTCACCGCAGCCATGGGGCTTCAGGGTCAGGGTGCGCCGAGCCACCTCCCAGACCCCCAGTGCCCTCACCACCAGAGGCCTTGGCCGTGGCCACTAGCTCGGCCTCCAGGAGCGTGGAGCCCTCTGGGCTATATAAGGTTCCTGCCTTGGTTTTAAATGGCTATTTCTGTGCTGGTGTTTGTGAAATGTGGGCACTCACTCTGTCTGGATGCGTATCCCCTTGGGATTCCTCAGTGCCCACCAGTGGGTTTGCACTTGTGCACTTTCTCTGGACCAGCTGCCTGCACCGTGTCTTAGGAAGCACTTACTGAGCTCAGTCACCCAACAAGGGGCAGAGCGTGAGAGCGAAAACTAAGATACAGGCTCCCTGCTCCTGGGCCCTCCAGGGATTTGTGACGGCCCCGACGTCCTGACTCACTTCTTTTGTATTGTGGTATAATGGACATACAGCTGATACCATGAAGGGCGTTTCAGTGGCAATAAGTATATTCCCTGTTCTGCACCGGCTACCTCCGTCCATTGCCACATGTTTTCATCATCCCCAACTGAACCTCTACCCACGAGACCCTAACCCCCCATTCCCCTTCCCCAGCCCCGGCACCCAGCAGCTCCTTCCACCTCTGTGAATGGGAGTGCTCTCCATCCCTCACAAGTGGGGTCCTCCGATGTCAGTCCTTTAGGGACTGGCTTATTTCACATGGCATAATGGCCTCAAGGTCTGTCCCTGTGAGCCTGAACCTGACCCACTTTCCCCCCAAAAGTGTGGCTCAGCCCTCTCCTGTCTGAGCCGAACCTCCTCAGTCCCCTCTGCTCCCCTCACCTTCCTCCTCAGCCTGAAGATGATCCCAGCCAGTCTGCAGCTCTGAAGACCTGTTCAGTCCGGATGCCAGGCACATACCCCGGGGGCCTCGGGCCTCACCTATGCCCCATCTGTCCACGTCAGGTGCCTGCCCCCCTCCCCCAGCTGACCACCTGCACCTCCCACAGGTGTCCCCATCTCAGGAGAGGGAAACACCAAGTCCAGACCCTTGGAGTCCTCTGGGACTTCTTGCTTGCTACCAACTTTCCCAGTAGTGAAGTGGCTACTGGAGGACATTCAATGTCCAAAACATTTAAAGGCATACGTGAGTCTCTGCTGCCTAAGGCAATGGATAACAGTTGGGGCAAATAGAAACCAAGCAGTATGCCTGGAAGAAAGGCTGAGGAATGAGGAGCTTTAGGGAAGAAGGGTCTGGAAGCTCTGACTGCCCCTACCTGACCTTCAGATGCTCCTGTTACTCCTGTGCCTCTGGTATCTTCCTGGAACCCTGACATGGCTGTTTTCAGACAGCTCGTCCAGCAGTACCCTCAGTTTCTGGGAGGCGGATTTGCTGGAATCTGCAGTGTGTCCTGCTGCCCCACCGGGATCGCTTTTTGAAGGTGCATCGTCTGGGCCATCTGAGGAGCCAAGACTGTGGGTCTGTGACCTGGAGGGATTCTGAGCAGCGCTGGTGGGATGGGAGGGCTGCAAGGCCCAGAGGCAGGTTTCCAGAAAGCTGACTGGGGTCCCCGGCATCCTACCATTTTTTAATCAAAGCCCGGAGATCTTTAAAATGCCAGCAATGTTACAGCATGGGCCAGAAAAGCAAATGTCCCTGTGCACCCAACCCCACCTATACTATTGGCCATTTCTTGTCACTTGAGCTGAGGTCAAAGGATTGGGAGTCGGGGCTTGAGGAGGGTCCTGGGCCAGACTTTGTATTTGGGCGACAAAGGCCATCCAGACAAGCTTGTGCTGAGCCTGAGGAGGGGGGGGTCTGTGTGGAGACCCCAGCTGCAGGCACTGCTGTCCATGGAGGCCCCCTCAGCCTGCCCCAGTGCACCTGCTGCTGGGGGAGAGCCTGCCCCCTCCTCTCTGCCTGAGGGCTCTCTCCTGCACCAGGTGCCTCCTCCCCTGCCGGCCACTGCCATCCTGCAGCCTGGGAGGGTGGCTACCCCGAGTTCCTCCAGCTGCTGGGGGAGCACCTGCCCCCTCCTCTCTGCCTGAGGGTTCTCTCCTGCATCAGGTGCACCTCCTCTCCTGCCAGTCACTGTCAGCCTACAGCCTCGGAGGGTGGCTACCCTGACACCCTCCAGCCCTGGGGACAGAGCTGCTGTGGGTGAGATGCGGTCTCCCAGCAGGTCTGAGCACCAGGCCCACATAGTGCTCACTCTCCTCCTGCAGGCTCACTGTGCGACATCCTCCCTCAGTCTCCCTGGGCCCAAGTCTTCCTCTGCTCGCGGACCATCCTTGACCCAGGCTCCACACGCTGGGACTGGGAGCAGGTCATCTGGACCTTCTGGACTCTCGCTTCCGTGCCCATGACATGGACACAGTCCGGCCTCACAGACTGCTCAGAGGAGACCCAGCACAGGAAGATGCAGGCCACTGCAAGGGAGATGCCAAGTGACCCCAGAGGGAGCACACAGTCCTTGCAAAAAGCACCGGGCTCACGGGACCCAGCGTGGGATGTGGGCGTGAGGCCAGGGGGCACAGGGAGTCCTGGTGGGGGTGGCCCTGGCGGGGAGGCCACGGAAGGGTCCCAGAAGAGGCAGGAGACAAGGAAGACGACAGGACAGAGCTTCCCAAGGAGGTTGATGGAAGGATCAGAGAATCGCAGAGACCCTTGGGAAAACTCGGAGGCCCTGGAGATGTTGGCTGAAACGTGTCATTTGGTCAGAAAAGCTGGGTCACAAGACCCCAGTTGACACTGGATGATTTACTCTTTGTTGGTTCTAGGAATCAGTAGGTACCTGCCATTAGAACTCACATCGCATGAAGTCTAGGATACACTTACTTTTCATCACTTTTCAGGACTAGATTTTTCTAGAGGAAGTGCTAAGCATGGGTCTCTCCATTCTTTGTGTAACTGGCCTGTGTTTTCAGGAGCAGATTCCTGGTGCTCATCACCAGTGCTAGCCCTGAGGACTGCCCCCGTCACCTCCCACAGTGGATGTGACCATGTGGTTTGGGGGGTGCTCACTGATGAAGCCCCAGTGCTCAGTACACAGCAGGGACCCCAGATCCTCTGCTGAATGAGGGAGGAAGGAGGGAGGGAGGGAGGGGGAGGGAGGGGAGGGTTGGAGGTGGGGAATGAATGAGGGAGAGAATGAATGAGGGAGGGAGTAAAACCACAGAAGCTGGATCCATACCTCAGGAGCCATTATTTGGGGTAAGGTCCAAGGGCATCACAGCCCGGGCCCTGGAGGGTGGCTCAGGGCATGTCCATCTGTCCTCCCAGTGCTGACCTTCCTTCTCCTTGCACCCGCTGTCATCCTGGATCCTCTCCCCCTCCTCCTCAAACAATTCTCAATGTTCCCAGGGGCAGGGTGGCAGGATGGTTGGGTCTTAGGAGGGGCTTCCCGGATCCTGTGCCCCGGATGACACCGGGACAGTGGCTGCAGGGCATTCTATCATGAGAACTGGGACAGGGGATCCCATCCATCTCCTTGGGCATTAGTGTTGTTCCATTCCCTGCTCTCTCCAGCACCGCTGTGATGAACACTCCTGACAATAGGTGTGTGAAAAACCGAGCCAGAGTTTCCGGGGCTGAGTCCGAGGCTGACGATGGGTGCACCTGTGGCCTGGGATGGGTGCTGCTCACTGTTCTCCCAGACAGGGGTGCCTGTCACCCTTCTCTCCAGGGGACCTCTACTTCCTCATGTTCTCCCCAGGGCTGCTGGTCCCCAGACCAGACACCTGCCAGTCTCAGGGTGACCAGCGCTGCCTCCATAGGGTTTCCTTTGCCGGAGTCCTTCCCTAGGAGCTCCCGCATCTCTGACACATATTCCCTGCGTGCCTATCCTTCCGCCTTGGACTTGCATGTGTTTGGTCTCCGTCCCTGTGGAACCCAGTGACTTGGAGCGTGGTTTGGACAACAGTCAGGTGAACCCTTTCTTTGGCCTTGGGTTGTGAGCAATGCTTTTGCCCTTTGTGGTGTGTCTTCCAGCTTTCTGCATTTCCCTGGTTTCTGTGTGGGTCACAGGAGGAACCAGCCCTGTCCTGTCTGGGGTCAGGCTGTGGTGTCCCAGCAGGACCACGGGTCTCGGCCCCGAGATGGTGCCCATAATTCCTAAAGTGGCCTCTAGGATTCCATCTGATGTGTCATCCGTCGGGGATTTCAATATGAAATAAGGGAAATTTTATGACAAATAAACACAGAAGAAAACGAGTCCCCTTTGAAAATAGAGGGGCAGACATAAAGGCCCCTATTGTGTGATTCCACTTACAGAAACATCAGGAATAGGTAAAGGAACAGAGAGAGAAAGCAGCTTAGGGGTCACCGGGGTCTGGGCTGGGGGAGAAACGGGCAAGGAGGGCTTCTGGTTCGGGGACTCCTTTGGGGAATGAGATATTCTGCAGTAATGTTCTGGGGTGTGGTGGCACAGCGTTGGGCATGTACTTAATGCTCAAGACGTGTTCAATTGAAAACAAGTAATTTTATTTAAAACAAATAATAAACAGTATATAGGACATGGAAGGATAAAATAACAGTTAATATGTACCAGAGAGAAAGAACACAGGGGGAGGGGATGAAACAATCGGGCGGGGTCTCGGGTTCCGGCGATGGAACTAAGGGTGATTGTACAAGGAGCTCTCCCTGCAGGGCTGTGGGCTCTGGATGTGGCCGTGGGAGCCCTGCAGGAGCAGAAGTAGGGGCAGGGCTCAGGATAGGGGCAGGGACAGGGGCAGGGACAGAGGTAAGAGGAGGGGCAGGGCCAGGGGCAAGGGGAGGGACAGGGTCAGCAGTAGTGGCAGGTGCAGGATCCAGGGCAGGAGCAGGGACAGGATCTGGCTCAGGGGCAGGAACGGGACCACTGGCAGGGGCAGGGGAAGGGGCAGTGGCTCTGGCAGGAGGACGGACAGGGGCAGGAGCAAGGGTAGGATCTGGGTCAGGGACAGTGGCTCTGGCAGGGGCAGGAGCAGGAACAGGGGCAGGGGCAGGAAGAAGAGCACAGGCAGGGGCAGGGGCTGGGGCAGGGGCAGAGGCAGGGGTAAGGGAAGGGGCAGGAGCCAGGTCAGGATCTAGGTCCGAGGCAGGGGCAGGGGCTGGGGTGGGGGAAGGGGGAGTGGCAGGAACTGTAGCAGGGGCAGGGGCAGGGGCTGGGGCAGGAGCAGGTGCCAGTTCTTCCTGGACAGCGCCAGGCTCTCTGTGGGCAGCTGCCGGGTCACCTGCCGGCTCCTGGTCTCCTCCTGAAGTCACTGCAGGCACCAGCCCTCCCTCCAGATCGGGCTCTAGCTCTTCAGGTGGTGGAGCAGCTGTGAGAGGAGAAAAGCTCACCCCTGTGCTTACTCTCCATGGGCCTTTGCAGAGACAGAGCCCAGCCCAGGGCCTCCCAGAGAAGCCACAGCCGGGAAGGAACCTTCACGGGGACGTCTCTCCAACTGCAGTCCACCCGCTCTGTGCTCTGTGCCCAGTCGTTGCTCGTGGCCCCACACCAGCCTCTGGGGGCTCCTCCCTGTGGGGCCGCACCGACCCGTCCCCACACACCACAAACACCCAGCCCCAGGCTTCTCACCCTCGGCCTCGGCCTCTGTGGGCTCCGGCTCCTGGACCACTGTCAGGTGGACGACCACCTGGGACGGTGGTCCGCGTGGTGTCGGGGGTCTTGCGTGGCAATCCCCAGCACCTGTTTCTTGGGATGCCTTTGGGGTCACCCCCTCTGTCAGGGAGGAGGGCACGTCCGCCAGCTGCCTCTCCGTGTCCTCCGTGGCCTTCTGCAAAGACAGGGACCGGTAGCCGGCCCCAAGGCATCACAGCCCTGCCCGGCCATCCGCACTGTCCTCCTGCCCAGTCCCCACCCCCGTGACCCCTCTTTACACACACAGTCACACACACACGCACACACACATGTGCACACTCACACACACACACACAGGGAGGGCACCTGGGGCTACACAGGTCATCAGACCAAGTGGGGCTGGGTGGCCGGCTCTGGGCCTCCTGCTGTCACCTTTCTGTCCTTCCGACCAAATGGCCAGAGGCGGTGGGGAGCCCTGACATGAAATCCCCAGCGGGGGACAGCGTCCTCAAGGCGCGCCTTCTTCCACCTGCAGCCTCGGGACCTCGGCAGGCAACACGCGAACATCTTGCTTTGAGGATCTCCAATGAAATGAGCTGGGCAGGGGGCTGTCTGTGGAATGTGGGTGCCTGGTTACCGGGGTTCCAAATTCTGTTGGGCTCTGTTGTCAGGGAAGTGAGGTCACCACTGCCTGGGGTCCCCTTACCCAACTTCCTCCTCACACAAGAGCCCCCCGAGGGGCCCCCTCCCCCGCTGCGGAATGCTCACCCTCCCCCCATGCCCCATGCATACAGTGACACCCTCACAGCCCACCCACAGCCCCGGGAGGCCTGGGTGCAGCCGGTGTCCCTGCTGTGAGGACACAGAGCTGGGTTCAGACCAGACTCCTGCGCATGCCCAGGGCTATGACCCTGGACAGACCCCGTGCCTCTCAGGGCCTCCCCCGGCTCCCCATCTGCACATCGGGGTATTCTGGCTTCTAGTTCTAGGGATGCCATCAGGGGTAGGACCTCTACACATGTTCCGTGCCTGCTATCACAGGAGGCTGGTGCATACTTGGCAATGCAAGGATGAGCCAAGGAGCTGGGCTTGGCATGGGGCACAGCTCAGTGGGGCTTGGGTGTGCTCTGGGGCCCAGGCAAAGCCACCCCCCTCCTGCCTGTGTCCCAGTCCCCGTGGGAAGGTAGTGATGAACTGATTCTGACCTTGTCCTCTCCCAACACAGACTTCCAGGGGCTCCCATTAGGGTTAGGCTCAGGTCCCAGGGCCTCGTCTATGCCCGTGTGCTGGGCAGTCCCCACAGTGGCCCCTGGCACCCCTGAATCCTGGTCACACATCCCTGTGGAATGCCCTCCCCTCCAGGGTGGATGGCCTGTGTGACGGCGCTCTCCGGAATAGAATGGCACAAAATGCCGGGATGTCATTTCCAAGCTGGTGGAGGAAAGTCTATGACTTCTGGTTCCCTCTGTCCTGTGTTCATTCTCTGTCTCCTTCTCTGTCTCTGTGTCTGTGTCTCTCCCAGGAGCAGGATCTGTGGGTTCCATGGGCGATGTGAGAAACCTCAGAAGCCTCCCTTGTCCCCGTTTCCCTCTCCGGTCCCGGTGCTCCAGTCCTTCCTAAGGCCTCCTCACCCTGACCAGAGCAGTGATTCTGGACCCTCTTCCACATGGGGACCCTGAGGCTGCAACAAGGAGGGCCCTGACCTTGGTCTTCAGACTGGTGGCCCAGTGATCTGCCAAGTTCTGCGTAGCCAGGTCCTCAGCCCCCCAAGCCCTGAGTCTGTCCTCTGCTGAGAAGGACCTCGAGGGGGTAGAAAACATGTTCCCCAGACTGGGATCACAGGGGGTCGGGGTTGGAGATCCAAGGCCAACAGGCTCTTCTACAAGCCTGTGGGACCCTTGGGACACTGCATCTCTGCAGCCCAAGTGACAGCAGAGGAAGCTGAGGCCTTTTGGGCTGTAGCCCCTCCGGACTTGGGGGTGGGTATCTCTTCCTACTCCCAAGTGCCCAGGGTGGTGGTGGACCCCGGAACCCAGACCCTGTCTTTTCCCAGTGCCCTGGCAACCCTATGGGCCCCTTGGGGACCCCTGACCATCAGCCTGGCCTGTCTCCCCTCCCCATGCTCTGGATCTGGGTCCTTGCCGGGAGTCCCGATGCCCTGCCCCATGGCCCAGCTGTCTCCAACCTCTTTCTTCTTTCCCCCTTGTCCCCACCTCGCTCCCAGGGTGTCCTCCCCTTCTGACCCCCAGCTGGGCAGTCAGAGTGGTGTGTGTGGGTGGGTTTGCAGGTGCGCATGCCTCTACATGCCTGGGGATGCCAAGGTCATGTCCCCACATGGGACATGGTGGGTAGCTATCCCCGAGGATCTGAGGGGCTCTCACCCCCAAAGCGACCCTCATGGGAGGGTTGGGGCTGGCCCAGGACTGGAGAGCAGCCCTGCTCCTTGGGCTCTGCACCCCTCATTTGTCTTGGGCCAGTGCCTGCCTCTCTTGACCCAGGTTCCCAACTGTCCCTGAGGGTTGGACATGGAAACGCTTGAACGTGGCCGCTCCTCCAGGGGTAGGTGGGGGACAGGTGCACCAGGCACCCAGGCCTCCCCAC
>NW_027397104.1:13244599-13271946 GCF_003265705.2 Callorhinus ursinus | reverse complement strand
TTGGTTTGCTGACAAGGAAACGGGCCCCTGCACAGCAGGGGCATCTAGAGTCCTCAGGACATGCTCAGCCTGCCCTCAGGGAGTGAGTCCAGGAGAGCTTGGGTGGAAGCCACTCAGTCACTCCAGAGGACAAATGTTAGTAGAGGTGATAACTACCTTGTCAGGGAGGTGTGGCTGGGAAAATCCATTTATCTGCAATTAGAACCTTCACACCTCCGCATCCAGACAAGAAGCAGGCTTCCTGCTGGGGACACTGGCACAGCCTAGCAGTAGTGTAGACAGTTTATAAAATGACAGAGAAAGGACAGTGTCTGTACTAGTCCTGCCCCTGAGGCCCCAGTGAACCCTAACCACATGGACCTCCATGAATTATTTCTAGAATGAAGAGAATAATTGGAGAAACTCTTTCACTCATTACCATAAGACTCTGTTGTGACTATAACAGTAAATAAAACTCAGTTCTGGTTCTAGAGAGCTTCTGTACCATACCTGGTTTGGTCGGTACCTAACAAGATTCAAAACCACAGACACCAAGGAGCCCGTCTCCCTGTGTAAGGGAAGGAGGGTAAACACTTCGTCCAAAATCAAGGCCAAATTTTGTCCTCACACAAAGAAGAGCAATATTTCTTTTTTTTTTTAAGATTTTATTTATTTATTTGAGAGAGAGAGAGAGCACGAGAGGGAAGAGGGTCAGAGGGAAAAGCAGGCTCCCCGCTGAGCAGGGAGCCCTATGTGGGACTCGATCCTGGGACTCCAGGATCATGACCTGAGCCGAAGGCAGTCGCTTAACCAACTGAGCCACCCGGGCTCCCAGAAGAGCAATGTTTCTATAGTAAAATAGATATGTGTGTAGGTGGGTGTGTATTGAGTCCTTACATACCTACACAACCTCAGTCTTTAAGACAAAGATGTCTCTCATTTGGCTAAGTAGCCACGTCGATGGACCCATTGTAAGTTTACTGGGAAAATAAGCTTCTGTTGTGAAAATAATGATCTAGGTGGAACACGTCTTCTTAGATAATAGGGAGAATACATAAATGAAAACAAACAAAAAGTAAGTAAAAGCGAAGAGGAACGTTCAGAAAGTGGAAATTTCTGTGTTCCCCACTGAAAAGCCATGCTGGGAAAGCCTGTCTTCAGAGAACCTCGGCCCCAGGTTCACCAGATGCCCAGCCTGGCCAGACCAGCAGCAGCCTCGTCTTCCCCGTGGCGCTCCTGCACTCTCTGCTCCCCGCCCTGGGGGTGCTCACCTGCGGCCCTGAGGGCTCTCAGGGCTGTGCCTTGCCTCAGAGCCACGCGCTGGTGAGCAGGGAGCACTTCGCGCTTCTGAGCCACGTAAGGAGACTGTCCCCTTTCTTTTGTCTGCAGGACAGAAACGCCTTCAGATTCCCGCGGGAGATGGTGGAGGGCAGCGAGCGGCCGGCTACGTCCTTCCTCCAGGGGCTGCTCCAGCCTACCTTCAACCTCTTCCTCACGGAGCACTCCTCGGCTGCCTGGAGCTCCCCCTGCTGGACCAGCTGCGTTCTAGCCTCCATCGGCGGCTGCCAGACCTGGACTCCTGTTTGCTGTGGGCTGTGGGACCGGAAGATTCTGCCCTGGGAATGGACCGCCCGACATCGGCCCTGAAGAGGTACTTCCGGGAAATCCGTCTCCTGGAAGAGAAGTACAGCGACTGCGCCTGGGAAATTGTCAGAGCGGAAATCATGAGATCCTTGTCTTCATCCGCCAACTGGCAAGACAGGTTAGGAATTAGGGAAGGGACGTGGGGTCATCTTGAAATGATTGTCACGGACAAATTTGCCATAACCCCCCCCCCCCCCGCCACCCCGCACCTATGTCTGGTCACCACTGCAAGGGGCTCTCATTTCTGCCTTAGTAGAGAATTTATTGAATTTAATTCAGCAAATATTTCGTGAATAGTATGAAGCAAGAATATGTTAAAAAGGGGCGCCTGTGTGGCTCAGTCACTAAGTGTCTGCCTTCGGCTCAGGTCATGATCCGAGGGTCCTGGGATGGAGCCCCGCCATCCGGCTCCCTGCTCAGCGGGAAGCCTGCTTCTCTCTCTCCCACTCCCCCTGATTGTGTTTCCTCTCTCGCTGTGTCTCTCTCTGTCAAATAAATAAGTAAAATCTTAAAAAAATATATGTTAAAAAATCCAGCTTCAGGATCATTAATTCCTAAGAGATGACTGCCCTGATACTTTCTGGCTCATTCATTCATTCATTTCTTCTTGTACCTATCATATTTATAGATCAAAAATTATACATAATGAAATGTTTATCTTTTCACTGCATTAAAATTTACAAAATGTATTTACCTTCCATGTTATTAAATTTGCACTTTGTTTTACATATTAAATACTTACCAATAAAACTTATTGGATTGTTTGCTCTAAAATCAAAATCCAAATTGTTTTGTAAATGTTATTGAAGAACAGATAGTAAAATTTATTTACTCATCCATTCCATTCAGCATATGTCAAAATAGAGTATCTAAATGACAAATGTGTAATTGTGGTCAAGAACTAGAGGTGAACTGGGGCACCTGGCTTGTTCAGTCAGTAGAAAGGCAGCGCTTGATCTCAGAGTTGTGAGTTCAATCCCCACGGTGGGTGTAGAGATTACTTAAAAATAAAATCTTCGGAACGAATAATCCTAAAATTTGTATGGAACCAGAAAAGACCCTGAATAGCCAGAGGAATGTTGAAAAAGAAAAGAAAAGCTGGTGGCATCACAATTCCGGACTTCCAGCTCTATTACAAAGCTGTCATCATTAAGACAGTATGGTACTGGCACAAAAACAGACACATAGATCAATGGAACAGAATAGAGAGCCCAGAAATGGACCCTCAAATCTATGGTCAACTAATTTTTCACAAAGCAGGAAAGAATGTCCAATGGAACAAAGACAGTCTCTTCAACAAATGGTGCTGGGAAAATTGGACAGCCACATGCAGAAGAATGAAACCGGACCATTTCCTTACACCACACACAAAAATAGACTCCAAATGGTTGAAAGACCTAAATGTGAGACAGGAGTCCATCAGAATCCTAAAGGAGAACAGGTAGCAACCTCTTCGACCTCAGCCGCAGCAACTTCTTCCTAGAAACATTGCCAAAGGCAAGGGAAGCAAGGGCAAAAATGAACTATTGGGATTTCATCAAGATAAAAAGCTTTTGCACAGCAAAAGAAACAGTCCACAAAACCAAAAGACAACCGACAGAATGGGAGAAAATATTTGCAAATGACATATCAGATAAAGGGCTAGTATCCAAAATCTATAAAGAACTTATCAAACTCAACACCCAAAGAACAAATAATCCAATCAAGAAATGGGCAGAAGACGTGAACAGACATTTTTCCAAAGAAGACATCCAAATGGCCAACAGACACATGAAAAAGTGCTCAACATTGCTCAGCATCAGGGAAATCCAAATCAAAACCTCAATGAGATACCACCTCACACCTGTCAGAATGGCTAAAATTAACAAGTCAGGAAACGACAGATGTTGGCGGGGATGCGGAGAAAGGGGAACCCTCCTACACTGTTGGTGGGAATGCAAGCTGGTGCAGCCACTCTGGAAAACAGGATGGAGGTTCCTCAAACAGTTGAAAATAGAGCTACCCTATGATCCAGCAATTGCACTACTGAGTATTTACCACAAAGATACAAATGTAGGGATCCGAAGGGGTACGTGCACCCCAATGTTTATAGCAGCAATGTCCACAATAGCCAAACTGTGGAAAGAGCCAAGATGTCCATCGACAGATGAATGGATAAAGAAGAGGTGGTATATATACCCAATGGAATATTATGCAGCCATCAAAAGGAATGAGATCTTGCCATTTGCAACGACACGGATGGAACTGGAGGGTGTTATGCTGAGTGAAATAAGTCCATCAGAGAAAGACATGTATCATATGACCTCACTGATATGAGGAATTCTTATTCTCAGGAAACAAACTGAGAGTTGCTGGAGTGGTGGGGGGTGGGAGGGATGGGGTGGCTGGGTGATAGACACTGGGGAGGGTATGTGCTATGGTGAGCACTGTGAATTGTGCAAGACTGTTGAATCACAGATCTGTACCTCTGAAACAAATAATGCAATATATGTTAAGAAAAAAAAAAGAAGATAGCAGGAGGGGAAGAATGAAGGGGAGTAAGTCGGAGGGGGAGATGAACCATGAAAGACGATGGACTCTGAAAAACAAACTGAGGGTTCTAGAGGGGAGGGGGGTGGGGGGATGGGTTAGCCTGGTGATGGGTATTAAAGAGGGCACGTTCTGCGTGGAGCACTGGGTGTTATGCACAAACAATGACTCATGGAACACTACATCAAAAACTAATGAAAAAAAATAAAAAAATTTAAAAAATGGGAAAAGGGGCACCCGGGTGGCTTAGTCAGTAAGCCTCATACTCTTCATTTTGGCTCAGGTCATGATCTCAGGGTTGTGAGATCAAGCCCCAGGTCAGGCTCCACACTCAGCAGAGAGTCCGCTTGAGATTTCTCCCTCTCCCTGTGTACCCTCCTCAAATAAATAAATCAATAAATAAATTTTTTAATGAAAAAAAAACTAGAGATAAATAAAGCACATGTAGTTCCTGCTGTATTGAAACTTAGTCTCACAGGGAAGGATACGTAAATATGGTACTACTGTTTATTTTATTTTCAATTATGTTAAAAACTACAAAGAGAAGCAAAGGAAAATGATGTTCTTACACAAGCAACTTTGTTTATTTTTATATATTTATTTATTTATTTTTAGAGCTGGAGAAGGGGGTAGAGGCAGAGGGAGAGGGAGAGAGTGAATCTCAAGCAGGCCCCACACCCAGCACAGAGCCTGACCCAGGGCTCCATTTCACAATCCTGAGTTCATGACCTGAGCCAAAATCAAGAGTCAGATGCCTAACTGACTGAGGCACCCAGGCGTCCCTGCACAAGAAGCTTTAGATACAAATGATGCTGGAAAGGAAAAATAATATTAGGTGTCCTTTCTAAGGTGCCTGGGAGACATATAAATGCAGAAGTCTTACTGGCATTTGGGAATGTGGGTCTAGAATTTACAAAAATGCCATGAGGGAGGTGTCAGTTTGGGATTCCTTATTGAGTATCTGCGAATGAGGGCAAGGGAATGGATGTAGTCATTTTCTAAGTAGAGAGGACAATGAGAAGAGACCCAAATGTAGTCTTGTAGACTCTCAACATTTAATGGGCAGGCAGAGGAAAGTCTGCAAGGGCACTGAGGTGGGAGGGGCCAGTGCAGTTGAAAGGTCACATGGGGACAAGACTCCTGAAGGGAATACGGGTCAGAGTGGTGCTTGTGGGGCAGGTGTGGATGAACTGTCCCAGTGGACCTGCAAGCAGACACCACTGGTGACCTTAGCATGGTTCTGGTTTAGTGGAATTAATGGGGTAGAAACCAGATAGGTGTAGGTTGAAGAGGAAACAGAAGAATGAGAATTAGGGATACCATGTATAGAAGATTATCTCTCTAAGCTTGTTTGTGAAGTGGAGGAGAGAAATAAGGTGTTGCTTCCAGGAAAATGTGTGTTAACATCTCTGTGTTTAAGCAATTGTCACAGTGGAAATCAGCAGGTGCTTTCTCTTCATTAACAAACCTGTAAAGAAAACTAAGGAAAGGGGTGCCTGGGTGGTTTAGTTGGTTGGGTGTATGCCTTCGGCTTGGGTCATGATATTGGGTCCTGGGATTGAGCCCATGTTGGGCTCCCTGCTATAAGGAGAGTCTACTCCCCCACCTCTGACTCATGCTCTCTCTCTCAGATAAATAAATAGGATCTTAAAAAAACAAACAAACCATCTTTTATTTGAAAAAAAAGAAAACTAAGGAAAAACAGAAGAGAACTAGGCTCTCACAAAACAGTGACAAATGATTTATACAAAGTCCAGGTGGTTATGCATTTCAGAAGGTGGGCTACCAACCGAAAACGGAAACCTGGAATCAACAATAGTGACCTTAAAAGCAAAGAAATATGAATTATCTGACAGGTTTAAATTTGTTTTTACATATTTTATTTTGCTCATGGTATTTATATTTTATAGAACAATGTTTTCATTACAATGTATAACTTTATTTTGTAACAATGTATGCAATTTTTTAAAAAAAGATTTTATTTATTTATTTGTCAGAGAGGGAGAGAGCGCACAAGCAGGGGGAGTGGCAGGCAGAGGGAGAGGCAGACTCCCTGCTGAACAAGGAGGCCGATGCAGGACTCGATCCCAGGACCCTGGGATGATGACCTGAGTTGAAGGCAGACACTTAACTGACTGAGCCACCCAGCCATCCCAATGCATGCAATTTCTCAAAAGTTATGTGTTCATGTGTTCAATTTTTGTATCTGAGTCAATGCAAACATAAAGTGCAAGAGAGGTGATGTTTTTCCAGGAAAGATCTACACGAGAAACCAGAATACTTATATTTCCCAGACTGATTCTGGGGTAGAATCTCAGTGAAGCATTTTTGTTCAGGACCAATAGATACATTAAGTTCTTAGGATGAGGGAGAATCTCCAGGCACTTAACATAAATGCTGTATGTAACAAAATATTCTAGCTCTAAGAGAGTTCTAAGTGTATTTGAAGATGAAGATTGAACTCACTTAAAGGCAAAAATAGATGGCTTATTTTGACAACTCCAAGAATGTTACCACCACCTAAGAGGCTTCCCCCATACCAGAGATGTTGTAGCACAGAATGGCCTCCCCTGATACTCTGAAATCTCAGAGAACATGGGCAGACTACCAGAAAAATCTCCCTGAGTATCTTCAGCATACAAGCAGTGGCCTTCAAAGGTTGTCAGTTCATGTGCAGTGCTTAATCACCACCACTCCTGCCAAGATCCTGATACTCCTCATTTATTTGTATTCATTCATTCATTCATTCAACAACACATAATTATTTTTTTTAAGATTTTATTTACTTATTTGACAGAGAGACACAGCGAGAGAGGGAACACAAGCAGGGGGAGTGGGAGAGGGAGAAGCAGGCTTCCAGCCGAGCTGAGAGCCTGATGTGGGGCTCGATCCCAGGACTCTGGGATCATGACCTGAGCCAAAGGCAGACACTTAACAATTGAGCCACCCAGGTGCCCCAACAACACATAATTATTATGTGTTGTACATAAAGACACAAAAGGGAAAAAAGCTTATTAGGTAGCAACAGAAACAGAAATTACTAACATGGGAAAATTCATTCACTCTCTTTCTTATCTTAGGGACTCTCTCCAAAGAAAATCCTGAATTTGTCTGATTGATTCTTTATCCTGTGTGTTCAGGATGAGGCATTGACTAGAAAGAAAAGCAGAACTGGAAAGAAGCTAAAACAAGCCAATGGGATTTTTATGTTGGACAGGAGGGAATATTTTGGGCAAAGAAGTAGGAAGAGTGGATCCAAAAGAGCAAGGGTATGCTCGGTGTGCTCACCTGTGCCCTGGGCAGGAGACCTTATATCTGTCTTTTTCCTTGAACTAAAATAAGGTGACTTCCCCAGATTGGTGTTGATATATACAAAATATAGGATATTTCTTGAAGTAAAGTTTGTAATTATTATCTTGAGGAAGGTGTATGTATGTGGGCAGAGGGGATGACAGAAAAAATGGAGTAAATGTTAGGCCTGGTGGAAGAAGCAAGATTTGCAAGGATTGTGAATTATGAGTTAATATTGAGTTTTTTAAATTAAAATCACACTGAGTTAGAGAAAATTTCTTATTGATGGCTAAATTTTGACTTAAAGAATATTTTGATTTCTCCCCACTTTCTAAGGTAAAGTAGATGAGTCAATAGTGAGTATAATCTCCCTCCCCCAGCCTCCTCATCCTATCCCCAAAGCTGTTGACTGGCCCCTGGCTAGAGTAAGTCAAAGAATGATAAGCCCCCAGTTTTACTGTAACAGTTTGGGAACATGGACCAGTAAAGACTCAGACATGGTTTATAGACAAGAACTAGAAAAGGAGACTGTGCATAGTAAAACTGTGCAGCTTGAGTCATAGACCTGGCGAGCTCTCAGCTGATGTATATCGATCTCATTCTGGTACCGCTTCTTATTTAAGCTACTCCTTCGGTCATATCTACAAAAGAAAGATGGAAATATGTCCAGGCAAGCTGAGGTTTAGGAAGCACCATGAAATAGCCACATCCGTCCTAAGTGAGGCTTAGTATAGGAGAACAATGTCGAGAGAATGGGCTGGAGAATAGGGGGATGTAGGCAATGCCACCTGACTATTTAGAAGGTCAACAAATAACCTTGGTTGAAATATCTGTGAACACTGGGAAAATCTGAGTTAGCTGGTCCAGAAGCGATTCTGTGTCATTCATACATGTTTGCCTGTGTAGGTGTTTGCCTGAACTGGATGAAAGCTATTGAACTAAAGCAGCAAAGACTCTAGTGCCTTCAAGGAAATAGTGTATAAAAAGCACTTAGAATACTAAGACTTGGTCAGCTTTATTTATGTTTGGATATGTTGTGTGGTCTCTTTTTTCTGCCTTTGAAAAACCTTACTCTCTTAAGGCTTGAATATATGTACTCTGTTCAGGAAATGGCACTGGGAAGCATCTGTAGGACTCCACTGTTGATTGTGAATGCTTAAAATCGAGTTGAAAGGGTGCCTGGGTGGCTCAGTTGGTTGGGGGACTGCCTTCGGCTCGGGTCATGGTCCTGGAGTCGGGGGATCGAGTCTCTGCTTCTCCCTCTGACCCTCCCCCCATCTCATGCTCTCTCTATCTCATTCTCTCTCTCAAATAAATAAATAAAATCTTAAAAAGAAAAGAAAAGAAAAACGTTTTAAAAAGAAAAGAAAAACGTTTTAAAAAATTGAGTTGAAATGTTGCAGTTTTGAAAACTTTTGAATGATGTAATGGGCAAAACAGTGCAAATCTGAAATATGATGAGATCAAAATATTTCTGCTCTGATTATTTGATCATGTATATACATCAAGTTTTCCGTGCTGTTTTTCATTTTTGGCTTGTCCTTTTAAGGGGAAAATTTCATAAAGATCCTGCCTTAAAGCTGTTTTCCTGGAATGTAGTCAAACAGGGATTTTCAATTTTAACCACTAGAGGGCAGAATAACATCAGTCACTAGAATGGTTTGCTCAGTGTGTCAACATTGAGAAAGTAACTCTAGATATTCATATGCCTTAATGCATCTGGTTAATTAACATAGCACCATGTTCTATTCATCCTTAATGAAGACAGCTAAAGCTTTTTTTTTTTAACCAGCCCTAAGCCATTCCAATATGCTTCTTAGCAAAGGGATACCAGAGAACAAAGTTATTAAAATCGGGATGGAAAAAAAGTTCCCCAAATTCCCTTAAAAACCAATTATATTGGATGGTGTGATGTGGTCAGATTAGATCGTAAATAACAACATAGAACTGGTATTAGGCTGACATCACCATTTTAAAGCCTGCCTTTCCCCTTTATTTTGCACTATGTACTTATTCTAGATTCCCATAAATACGTTTGCTGTTTAAATAAAATGACAGAACATTTTTGTACACATTGTTTCTAAGCTAGTTATCACAATCAATAATGTGATCAGTAACATGGATTTTTCTATACAACATGTGAAAATTAATAAAGAGAAACCTCACCAAAATGGAGTTGGGAGGTTGGACACAGGCAACTCTCATGCCTTACCATTGCGACCAAAGTCAATTGCAAATCCAATAGGAAGAGATGGACCTTGTAAGCCAATACTACTTTACTATTCCAGCAGGAGGAAGAAAACTTTCTTCCTCCCCTGGCAAAAGCCCAGCCAATGAGAAATAAGTCACAATTCAGCCAATGAGAAGCCACTATACTTTGAGCTCCTGGTTTTTTCCAATGGAATTTTGTTTATAACAGCTCCCCCCATGCCCCCCACCACTTTTCTCTATAAAAGTACATTCCTTTTTTTGAAAGGTTCTATATTTATTTGAGAGACAGAGCATGAGAGAGAGAGAGAGAGAGAGCGCGCACAAGCAGGGGGGAGGGGTAGAGGGAGAAGCTGACTCCCCACTGAGCAGGGAGCCCTATAGGGGACTTGATCCTAGGACCCTGGGATCATGACCTGAGCCGAAGGCAGACGTTTAGCCTATTGAGCCACCCAGGCACCCCTACATTCCTTCTTTTTATTCCAAACTTGCCTACTGTTTTGCTATACCTTGCTGTGCCTGATTGCAATTCTGTGCTATTCCTGAATAAACTATTCTGGTAAATAACTGGCAGTTGTTTTTTTTTAAGGTTAACAGACTACTGGGAAAAATTTGAAACAATCTATGCATTAGTATTTAACATGAGCCTGGATGCAGGTGAATATTCTTTATGTAAATGAATTTAATGGCTATACAGTAGTCTATAATATGGAATGCCCATTGTTTACTTATCTAATCTTTTATAAGAGCACATTAATTTGGCTGCAGTTATCTTTTATAAAAATAATGCTGCAATAAATAAATTTGGGCACACATTTAGGCAGATGTATGGACAGAGTATTTCTGTAATATAAATATCGAGAACTGCATTTGCTGGGTCCAGTGGTTTAAAAATTTTGGTAGATTTTACCAAAATAACCACCCATGTTTGAAAATTTTACACTTCTACTGTGTATAGGTGTGTGCTCTTAGCCCAACCATCTCCAAACCATCTTGTTGTTTATCAGATTTTTTCATTTATATGTATGATCCCTAGGAAGGCTATCTATGTATATTATCTACTTGTAATATATCTGCTTTTGTAAATTGCTTCTGTATTTCTTGCTGACATTGCTATTGCATTGTTAAACTTTTTTGAGTTTTTTATGTTGAAAATATTAATATCAATATTTTTTGAGATTTTTTATATGTCTTTTTATTTTCTTGATAGTTCTTTACTGGACAGACTTTTAAAAAAATTTATGTATTGGGCGCCTGGGTGGCTCAGTCGTTAAGTGTCTGCCTTCGGCTCAGGTCATGATCCCAGGGTCCTGGGATTGAGTCCCACATCAGGCTCTCTGCTCAGGGAGGAGCCTGCTTCTCCCTCCCCTTCTCTCTCGGTCTGCTGCTCCCCTGCTTGTGCTCTCTGTCAAATAAATAAATAAAATCCTAAAAAAAAAGGCTGATCATTTTTTTAAAAATTAAAAAATTAAAAAAATTATGTATTGGGGCATGTTGGTGGTGTAGTCGGTTAAGCAACCGGCTCTTGGTTTCGGCTCAGGTCTGACCTCAGGGTCATGAGGACAGTTAGTGTTTTTTGTTTATGTTTTGTTTATTTTTAATATATTAGGCATTAGTTGCACACAACAATCTGAGAGAGATGCTTTAGGGAAGAACTCTTTCCTCGGGAACCATGTGCTCTACCCCATGTATGGATAATGCCACATGTGGTTTTTGATGTCTAATGCCTCAGATATGGGCCCAAGTGTTCAAGGAACTTTTTGCCCAGAACTTAGAGATGAATCTGTTGGTGAAATCTCTAACATCCTTCCTGCACAGGACCCTAGTTTGTGTGTCTTCTGAGACAATTTCCCTGTAGAGGGCTACAGCTGAAACCTTGAAATGTCCAAACACCTCCCTTTGCCCTTCTAATTTCAACCCATAGTAGAAATCCACTTAGCCAGAGGTATTTTGAGGACTTTTTTGTTTCAGTTCCTGAACCCTATCCCACCCAAAGAATGCATCTTCTTTTTCTTCCCCCTCTAGTGGGCACAAATAGGTCCTTCAAGGTATTTCTCATGTAATCCCATAATTTGCTCTGGAAATATGCTTATTTCCTTCCCAGTTTCAGTGAGCCTCTTTCTCTTCCACTCAAACCTTCCTCCCAAGGAGTGACAATAGATTAGGAGCTGTTACTAAAATAAGTCCACTATACTGAATAATATACCAGCTAAGAATTCAATTTTTAATGCTCTCAAATTAACTCCATTTTGATCATAAATATTTTTATCCACATTGATAACTACCTTGTTTATCTGACAAGAACCCACATGAATTTCTGTTATTTGGAATAATTAAATTTTCTCCTAGGGAAAGACCTTATTAATTATAAGGCTTATGTTGAAACTTGGAATAAATTTCACTACAACAATGTGCACTTAGCTCTCTTAGGTAGAAAAAGTCACATGATTTATGGGTCAAGGCTAACCCTGTTCTTTGTTCTCCTTGAACCTTGCTTCACCCTTCCCAAGAGGTACACATCTCCACCTCCAGTGACTAAAACTTGTCTGAACAGGTTTCTAAGAAGATGGATTCTTCTTGAATTGAAGGTAAAACCATGGGACCATTTTTGTGTTATGATCACTCCCTTGCATCGTTGTAATGTGACTCTGGCTACTAGTCTCCAGATACTACATGCTGGCTATCTTCCTTACCCATAATGTTTCAGGTATACAAGCCAAAGAAATAAGGAATTTTGTCAACAAATCTCTACTAATAGTGGGTGGAAAAACTGGCAGCCACCCACCTTGGACAATAACAAGACAAGTGGTCTTTTGAACAGAAAAATGGGAGAAGTGTTACACTTTATACAACTGTAAAAGTGAGCCATTTACACTATTTACATGTATTGTTTTATATTTTTCTACTACATTTTTTTAAGTGAACCGAGAATAGGAAATATTCAAGTTTAGTGTCAGTGGTTTCTATATTAATTGGCAGTTGAAAACATGACTAACCATCACCAGCAGACAGGGATCAAAGGCCCGTGAAGAGTGGGTTCAGGAAAGGATTTTCTCAGATAAGCAGAACAATTAGAAGAGGGGCTCCCACCAGCACTTCTGCTCTACATGTCATGTGATTATCTTATTGTCCCCATACCATACAAGGATAAAAAACAATCTTTCATTAGAGAAAGAAAGAGACTTTATTTTTTACTGCAAGACATAGCTTATCCAAATTGTCCATACAGGAAAAGTAGACAAACTGAAAAACAAAAATAAGAACTTAACCTCTTAGCAGACACATAAACAAGACTTCCTCATCTCGAGGTAGAGTGTCTTCTCACACATATAAATGACCATGACAATATGGTATTTACATATTTTTCTTTTTTTTTAAGATTTTTTAAGGAGAGAGAGTGAGAGAGCACAAGCAGGGCGAGCAGCAGAGGGAGAGGGAGAAGCAGATTCCCCACTGAGCAGGGAGCCCAAGGACCCCAGGATCATGACCTGAGCCAAAGGCAGATGCTTAACCGACTGAGCCACTCAGGCATCCCCTGTATATCTCTTCTTTCTGTTAACATGCATTTTAAATGTCCTTATTCATTCAATATTTAGATTGTCCCTTTATGTGTTCAAGAATGTGCTAGGCAAAGAGTTAAGAAGTCATTTCCCCACCCTGAAGTAGGTCATACTTTTGTTGAAAGAGAAGTAATCCCTCATAGTACAGTGTGATTTGTGACATGGTAGTAGTTGTGCTCTGGAGAGGCAAACAGATTTAGGCAAATCAGACTCTAAGGGTTTTCTGTGAAGTGAAAAATTTTAAGGAGTCATAAAGAGCAAGAATGAGATAGTAACACATGTTAGGAAGCTAATATATACTTGACCAAGGCAATATGTGAATTTGGGTTTTCCTTTTTTTTAAGATTTTATTTATTTGTCAGGGAGAGAGAGCGAGAGAGAGAGAGCACAAGCAGGGGGAGCAGCAGAGGGAGAGGGAGAAGCAGACACCCCGCCGAGCAGGGAACCCAATGCGGGACTCATTCCCAGGACCCCAGGATCATGACCTGAGCCAAAGGCAGACGCTTAACCGACTGAGCCACCCCAGCGTCCCTGAATTTGGCTTTTCTATGGCCTCAAATGGAAGGTCTGTGGATTAACGCTTTTGGAAGTCAGGTGCTGAGAAAGCAGACTCCGAGACAAAGTTGCCATGCAAGGAGTTTTTTTTAGGGAGGGCTATGGGCACAACACATATAATAAGAGAAGGCAGAGGTGGAAGAGAGGAAAAGCTGAATTTCAGGCCAGTCACAACATGGCTTCAGTCAAAACCTGGGTGGGGGACGGGGCTATGAAGCTGCAACGACCCTTCAGAGGGTGAGTGAGGTGTCTGAGCCTTCTTCCTCCCACATCCAGTCATTGGATAACAGGGGAGAAAACTTGGTCTAAATGACTCATTTCAGCCAAAGGCAATTCCAAGAATGCCCCCCAAATCTCTGTATTTACCAAACATCTATACTTCTGGATTACTGAACCAGTCTGCCATCTTTTACCTTAGAATCTTCTATCTTTCAGAGGTTTGATTTCCTTTGTGTTCACATCGTATTCCTCATCCAGTTGGGTTACGGTTGTAGGTCTGATTTCATACAATCACAGGCATGAGGAACAGAAACCCCTCCAGACAAAAACTTGGTTTGGATCATTTTCCTGAGAAGACGGTTACTGTCACGGGGTGCACCTGGGGTATCCTAGTCTCTATATTCAGCTTCTTTAAGAAGGAGAAAGACCATTGAATCTGCTGCTGTGAAAAGGCAGTAAAAAGAAAAAGAAAAAAACCCTCCTCATCAGCTATCTCCCACCTAGGATGGTATTGTGGGAAAATATGAGATCAATAATCTGAAGTGAGGTTGAATCTCTTCTCATGCATTTGTTTTCCCTCTGCAATCTGCTTGCTTACGTCCCTTGGCCCTATTTCTATTGTGTCACCTGTAACAAATATTCAGTGTGTATTGATATTTTCAAATCTCGCAGTGCACATTATCCCTAGTATTTTTCATTGTGTCTACTAATTTCTGGCAAAGGAATCATTGGAATGGATGTTCTATGTTAAGAAAAGTATTATTACAGTGGAGACATATTTCATTTTATTTACCTGGTCAACTTTGATGAAAATATACCCATTTGAAGAACCAATTATGAAACGTTAATGAATCCACTTTAACTCATAAAACTTAAGATGAATAGAAAAAACAAAGTGACATTACAAGATACAGACAATTGTCAATATGCATAATCTTAAAGAACAGGTTTAAAATACACACACACACACACACACACACACACACACACAACCAAAACAATACTACCAACTTATGAAAAAAAGGAATAATAGTGTCTGGAAAAGTCCTCCCACCCCTCCACTTACCCTATGCTTTTAAAGCCTGCAGTTGGCTCTTGCTCTACATTCTTCAAGGAATCCATTTCTTGTTTTCTTAGCTTTCTTATCAGTTGGAAGGCAAAGAACAGACACCGGTTGATTTCTACTCGAACAATGGTCCAGGCGCAGCGGCTGTACTCCTGGTTTTCCAGGTAATCATGGATTCTCCAGAAGTACATTTTAACCTGCAGCCTAGGGTTCTCATCACTGAGAATGCCACTTTTCTGCTCTGCTTCCAGGCCTCTAAGCATTTCTAGGTATTCCAGCTGTTGATGAAGTTCAGTGAGGAAATTCTCCATGTGGCTTTCCTCCCAACCATCCAGAGAAATATCTGCCCTGAAGAGGATGAAGATCTGCAGAAGCATCTCATGAAGAATGGCCAGTGCTTGTCCTCTCTGGTACCAGTGATGATGCATAGACTGCTGGGGAAGTAGGAAGTTTGTCCTCTGTGCTAGACACTGCTGAATTGATGATTTTTGCAATTTATTCCAGAGTTTTAAACTCTCTCTGTTTACTCTTTGTTGGATGAGAGCCAGTTTCAATCCGAGGGAGAAGAGAGTAGAAGAGGCCAACAGCACTAACACAATTTCAAAGAAATGCTTGTTAATCATGGTGAAGGTCAAATATGCCACTTATCTCTGTACAGACTTAGTACAGCTCCAGCTTTAGTGAATGTTTGCTTTTCATGCATCTCAGATAGTTCTGGAAGGTGTTCTCTTTTGTAGGTTTTGTTTTCTAGTGCTGTCATTACTCTAAGATTACATGTTAGGTTTTCTGGTTCCCTTTTTATAGCGTTTATGGGACATTTCCTCCACTTTCCCCATTGTGTTGGCTGTTTGACGAAGTAACCAAAAGAACTTGTTTCATTGTATGTGTTCCTTCAGATAATTACAGACTAGTCATCCAGTATGATTTTCTATTACCCTATTACATACAAAGTTTCACTCAACACAATATGCTTTCTAAATATTTAGTCAAGCTTATTAAAGTTCTTTTATTGAGAGTATTTTTTAAAGGAGTACTCTTTAAATATCTATATTAAATATATATCTGAGTAATACTTATCAGAGGTTTAGCAGCACCTATAGGGCATTCGGGGGGAAAAATTAAAATCTATACAGACTACTAAATTTAAAACCTCAAGTAGAACTGTACATTTGCACAAATGTTTGAGCAAATTAACCTTAAAATACATATGAGCAATCTTAAATTGTTTCATATCTTACTCAAGCAGTTGAATATCTAAGTTTCTGGCCTATGAAAGGTAATGTGAAAGAGAAAAAAATTAGCAAAAGAAAGTTGTTATAAAATTATTGTAACTGCAGAATATTAGAAATGGCCTATAGGTCCAAAAATAAGGGAAGGGTTAGATAAATGTTGGTAAATCCATATAATTAAATGCTATGTAGGGGTGCTTGGGTGGCCCAGTCGGTTAAGCACCTGCCTTCAGGTCAGGTCATGATCCCAGGGTCCTGGGATCGAGTCCCATATTGGGCTCCCTGCTCAGTGGGGAGTCTGCTTCTCCCTCTGCCTCCCCCCGCTTGTGCCCGCTCTCTCTCAAATAAATAAAATTTTTTAAAAAATGCTATGTAACCATTTTTAAAAAAGATTTTTAAAATTTATTTGAGAGAAAGAGAGAGGGAGAGAGAGAGAGAGCATGTGCACAGTGGGGGAGAGGGAGAGGGAGAGAGAAGCCCAAGCAGACTCCATACTGAGCACAGAGCCCTACTTGGGGCTCGATCTCATGACCCTGAGATTAGACCTGAGCTGAAACCAAGAGTCTAATGCTTAACCAACAGCATCACCCAGGTGCCCTGCTATGTAACCATTATAAATAATAAAGTTATATGTAAACAGATCGGGGGCAGTTGGCTAGTGTATATTCCCTAGGGTACCTATAACTATGGTAAATTTTACATCAATATCTTTAAATAAATAATGCCTCTTGAATGGCAAATACCCAGTTCCATATTTTAAATCCTCTTGAATATGCCTCCAACCTACCTTTCCAATCTTATCTCCCATTCTTGCTCCAAATGTTGTGTGAGGGAACCTGAACTCCACATAAGGTTAATGACTCACTATTTCCTTAATGCAGCTAGACAGGGTATGTGTGTGTGTTTATTGGATGCTTTCTCTCTCAGAAACATCACCCACACCTCCTTCACCCCCAGTACCTGTCTGTGCAAGGACTAAGGATTACTTCTTCTTTACAGCCTTGATTTTATTTTTAAGAAGTTATAATCTCTCGGGGCACCTGGGTGGCTCAGTCAGACCTTGGGCTTGGGTCATGGTCCCAGGGTCCTGGGATCGAGCCCCGCATCAGGCTCCCTGTCAGCGGGGAGCCTGCTTCTCCCTCTCCCACTCCCCCTGCTTGTGTTCCCTCTCTCGCTGCCTCTGTCAAATAAATAAATAAATAAAATCTTAAAAAAAAAAAGAAGCTATAATCTCTCTTCTGGATCCTCACAGCACTGTATATCTTTTTAAAATTGCCTTTCTTGTTCTGTCTCATATATGGCTACTTTTTTACTTGTCACATTTACATTTAATGTGGTTATGCACATAGGTAAATATAATTAATGTACTACAGCAGGATTTACATCTACCATATTGCTATTTATTTTTTAATTGTTAATTTTTTCCCCTTTTCTGGGATTGATTACAAAAAATAATTCCATTTTATCTCCACTATTGGTTTATCAGCTATACCGCTTTTTAAAAAGATTTTATTTATTTTATTTGTCAGAGAGAGAGAGTGCACAAGCAGGGGGAGCGGCAGGCAGAGGGAGAAGAAGGCTCCCTGCTGAGCCGGGAGCCCAACATGGGACTTGAACCCAGGACCCTGGGATCATGACCTGAACCAAAGGCAGATGCTTAACTGACTGAGCCACCTAGGTGTCCCCAAAGACTTTGTCTTAATCAGTGATGCTTAATACTTAGCACTTTTTTTTCACTATCCTGATAGTTTTCCATTGTTTTTCTCTAAAGTAGTGTAAGCTTGCAGTGGATTCCCTTAATACCGTCCTTAGATTTAGACAAAAGGGACCCATGCACCAGGCTTTACTGTCTCATGGGCTCTGAATGTCATTCATGACCCTCCACATGCACAGCCATGTGTACAGATACACACTCAAGCCCATGCACACACACACATGCATACACACAGCATTTTTTAAGAATATCTAGAGCCCATGTCACTTAGGATCTGGAGACCAGGGAAAGAATGCTCAGAAAGGAATGGGCCAACTATCCCCAGGGTGGACAGAAGCCTGGGAATATTTCATATTTCCACCAGGCAAAGTACAGATTTCCTAGAATAGGGACCAGTGAGTATAGTCCTTATGAGGATAGTCCCTTGGTAGTGAGAGGACATTGCCCTAGACTTTGAAGTCTGCTCCATCCATACTAAAAGCAAGCCCCAAAGGAATCAAACATAGTAACTCAACTATGTAACTAAACTGTGTCCTCACAGCAACTCAACTATGTCCTAAAACAAAGCCCAACCATATATGAAGGACTTCACAAATCCAGTAATGTCAAAATTACAATGTTCTGAATCTAGTCAAAAGCTATCAGACATACAAAGAAGCAGGAAAACAGGACCTAAAAACAGTAGAAAAGATAATCAAGAAACAATGCCTGGAAATGACACAAATGACAGAATTAGCAGACAAGGAGGCTGGAACACCTCTTATAAATTTACCTCATAAGCTCAACAAGATAGGAAAAAAGATGAATGTGATGAAGAAAGAATAGAAGATATCAAAAAGGAGCAAAGTGAATTTCTAGAGATGACAAACATGCTACCTAAAGCAATAAATACACTAGATGGATTAACATTCAGATAAGATACTGCAGAAAACAGTATCAGTGAGCTCAAAGACATCACCATAGAAACTATCAAAAGAGAAAAAGACTAAGTGAACATCAGTCACCTATATGATCATACTGAATGGGTCTGATATTTCTGTAGAGTCCCAGAAGGAGATAAAAAATGTTGAAATAAAAAATGTCTGAAACTTTTCCAAATTTAATTAAAATGATAAACCCACAGATTCAAGAAGCTTAAGAAAATCCTAATAGAAGATACAAGAAGAAAATCACACCAAGGCACATTATCATCAAATTGCTGAAATATAATGGTAGAAAGAATACCTTAAAATCGGTCAGGGAAAAAGAAGACATATGGTGCACAGAGAAATAAAATTAAGATGACAGCCGTCTTCTCTTCAAAAGTCATGCAAGCCAAAAGACAGTGGAACAGTATCTTTACAGTACTGAAAGAAAAGCTATCTCCACCTGGAATTCTGTACTCAGCAACAATATATTTCCAAACTGAAGACAAAATACTTATTCAGACAAACAGAAAGCCAAGAGAATTCATTGCCAGCAGACCCAAGATACGATAATTATTAAAGGAAGTTATTCAAGAAGAAGAATAGTTATTCAAGAAAAATGATACCAAATAGAAATTTAGATTTACCAAAAGGAATGAACAAGACCAGAAAGGGTAACTATGTGGGTAAATACTTGATAATCAGTCAATACAGATGAAATATTTTCTCATTTTAAAAATCTCTTTAAAATGTAATTGGCTATTTAAAATACATATAGTATCAATGTTTGTGGGGTTTAAAACATGAAAATGTGTGACAACAATAGCAAAAAGGATGAGAGGAAGGAGAAAGAAATATATTGTTGTAATATCCTCTGCACTGAACTTTAAGCCATATGTAGTATTATTTGAAAATAAACTGTAATATGCTAAATAAAGATATATAAACTTTAAGCCCTAAAGAAACTACCATAAAAATAAAGTGGTATAGCTAGGGGCGCCTGGGTGGCTCAGTCAGTTGTCTAAAAATAAGACAAAGTCTTTGAAGAAAATGGAATAAACTAAGAGTGGCAATCTATCTGACTAGAACGGACTTCGTAAATGACTTTTAAGTTTATTGCACAAGTATACATTTTTATCTACTCACCTTTTTTCACATATTTAACATTGTCAATCTAAAAAATATAATGCTGTAATTAAAATTCTGGTTACCTCTGTATATTAAAAACATACCAAATAGTTCATTAGTAAGGAAGACATTTTAAAGTCGACCAAAGGATGGCAGCATAACATCAATTACTTAGAGCCTGGTTATCAACTTGCACTGTTGGCAAGAGAAATCAAAAAGTTCATGGCATCTAGTGGTTTAATAACATGTGGTCAGCAACACATTATTACTTTGAAAAAATGAATTGTTCCCATAATGCATAAGATTACTAATCACTCTAACTCATATTAAGGTTTGTTAAATATTTCCCTTTTCCTGCCTTGAATGCTTTAATGGACATTTGTTGCTTTCTGGTTATTCACTGTCATCACCTCTCCCTTTCTGAGGGTTATTGTTATGGATGGCCTGACTTCTCTGCCTCCTCTTGGATCTTGTGCTTCTGGCCTGAGTCCCCATCTGACACATCTAGCCCTGTCCAGGCTACTCAGTGCCTCACTTTCCCCAGGCTCGGTGATTACTTCAGGCATGGTCCTTTGTCCCAGTGGTTTCAACACACATTTACCCCCATTTTCTGAGCATAAACTTGCAAATATTTAACCATATAAATTTATCTGTTCTAGAATGCTATAGTTAGAAGTGATCTTAAATGACCTATAGTATCTGCTTCCTGTTCCCTTCCTGAAAAATTTAGTCCTAAAGCCAATAGATGGGCAGAAAAAAATAAGCATTGTGCTGGAAGGGGCAGGGATGCATGGTAGTCCAGAGTGGGATGCCAGGGTTCAAAAAGGATGAGGCAAGCGTCCATATGGAGAGCTAACCTGGCATGTGGTGTTGGAGCCTGAGAAAAGTGAGTGGAGTATCTGTGGGGGTACAGTTTCTGTGAAGAGTCACAGCCAAAGTGGGGTGAGGAAGGCAAAGTTCTTGTGGACAAAGTTTCAAAATACTGCCCTAGAAATTACTTGATTGTTTATTTATTTAAGTTGTATATATTTAAGGTATACAACATGATGTTTTGATATACATGTACATTGTGAAATGATTACTACAGTCAAGCTAATTAATATATCCATTACCTCACATAGCTACCTAAATACTTACTAGTTTTAATGAGTTAAATAGTGGAAAGCCTGGCAGTCACATCAAAATGCTTAGATGGTGGGGCGCCTGGGTGGCTCAGTCGTTAAGCATCTGCCTTTGGCTCAGGTCATGATCCCAGGGTCCTGGGATGGAGCCCCACGTAGGGCTCTCTGCTCAGCGGGAAGCCTGCTTCTCCCTCTCCCACTCCCTCTGCTTGTGTTCCCTCTCTCGCTGTCTCTCTCTATCAAAATAAAGAAATAAAATCTTAAAAAAAATGCCTAGATGCCATCTTTATTCGAAGGATCAAAGTGAACCTCATCAATAATGGGACAAATTGAAATCATGCACCACCTTATAAGATGTAACTCAAAATAGCACAACATCTCTTCTGGGCTATTTCCACCAATGTAAATAACTTGAATTTAATCATGAGGAAACATCACTTAAACCAAAATTAAGGAACATTCTACAGAATAATTGCCCTGTAACAGTTTAAGGTTGTGAAAGAAAGACAGGAACTGTTCCAGATTAAAGGAGACTAAAGGGACTCTGGTTTCCTATTCTGCATATAAGGAGCTTAGAAGTCATTACTCTATCCTATTAAGTAAAAAGCTGAGCAGACTGAAAAATCAATCACTCTTTTTGGATCCATAAGATAGAGGAAGAACAGGGCAAACCAATGCCCCCTAAACTGGGGAGAGAGGCAGGAGAATCCAGGGACTAACAGCTTTCCGAAGGAGAGTCACAAGTGGAAACCCCTGTGGGAACCAGTGTTGGGGAAGGAAACCTGAACTGTAGTTGGTGGATTGCTGGAGACTCTGTGAAACTAAAGAATATGTCAACTGAACACTACAGTGTGATTTTTTTTTAAAGATTTTTTTTAGTTATTTGACAGAGACACAGCGAGAGAGGGAACACAAGCAGGGGGAGTGGGAGAGGGAGAAGCAGGCTTCCCGCTGAGCAGGGAGCCTGACATGGGACTCAATCCCAGGACCCTGGGATCATGACCTGAGCCGAAGGCAGACGCTTAACAACTGAACCACCCAGGCGCCCCCACAGTGATTTTTAACAGTGTCCATTTGCTATTAAGGATATTATTGGTACAACTGGACAAATCTAAACATGAAGGCTGAGTATTACATGGTTCTAATGTAACGATGTTAATTTCCCTTTTCTATAATTTTTTCCTTAGAGAGAGAGTGTGCGAGTGTGGGGGATGGGAAGACAGAGAGGGAGAGAGAGAATCTTAGGCAAACTCCATGCTCAGCATGGAGCCTGACTTGGGGCTCAATCTCACACCTGGGATCATGAC
This sequence comes from Callorhinus ursinus, assembly GCF_003265705.2. Taxonomy (NCBI): domain Eukaryota; kingdom Metazoa; phylum Chordata; class Mammalia; order Carnivora; family Otariidae; genus Callorhinus; species Callorhinus ursinus. The sequence continues at coordinate 13,249,491 of NW_027397104.1, read as the reverse complement.
CTGAGCCAAAATCAAGAGTTGGATACTTAATAAGAGTCAGATGCTTAACTGACTGAGCCACCCAGGTACCCCAGGATGTTAATTTCTTAGTTTTGATGATGACATTGTGGTTATGCAGGAGAAATGTTCCTCTTTATAGGAAATACACATTAGAGTGTGTGAGAATATTGGGGCATCAGACTGGCAGCTTACTCTTAACTAGTTACAAAACCAAGATTCTCTTATATTTGCAATTTTTGTGACTATTTCAAAAGGGGAAAAAAGTATGTGTGTGTTTGCTTGTGTATGTATTTTTTAATGAAATAATTCATTTTTGAGATGTGATAACTGAGGCCTCATTGGGCAGAGTAATCTTCTTTCTCCATACTAACATGACCTATACTGTTCTTCTGTCCCATCTTCATAGTTTAATTTAGGCCAAGAATGGCAAAAATACAGGGAAAGAAAAGACTACCACTCCACCTTATGAGTATAGCATGATGCTTAAGTCCATGGCTTCCAAAGTGTGACAGACTACATTTAAATCTCAACTTTGCCATTTGTTTGCTGTGTGGTCTTGGGCAAGTTATTAACATCTCTGTATCTCAGTTATATCAATGCAAAGACAAGGGTAATAACAGTATCTCATGCAGCTGTTGTGACCTCTAATTGAAATAATGTGCTTATCAGTGTTTGGCACATGGTCCATGCTCTATAAATGATATTATTATGTTGTATGAGGCACAGTATTAATAGATTGCAACACCTCTTTCCCCTGACCCCTGGACAAGTACGTTCAACATAGCTCTCCAAGCACAGTCCCCTGTTAATCAATCACAGATGGAAATAAGATGAAGCCTACCTTCCATCAATGTTTTTTTTCAATAAATGTCAATTAATCCAAAGAAAGAAGGATCAAGTGGGTGCATGCTCTAAAAGCACTTACGCAACATGTACTGGACCTCATGACATTAACTCATTCAACAAAGTTTTATTGATTGCTTATTATCTTCCTATCACTATTTAGGCCTATTCTGTGAGCCAGTGATAAAGATCCCTGGAATAGAGCTTAACTGGATTAGGTAGGATGAGAAGGAAAAAACAGTAATGTATAAAGAATTTATAACACATAACATAACATAAAAGTGGATCAGAATAGGCGCCTGGGTGGCTCAGTTGTTAAGCGTCTGCCTTCTGCTCAGGTCATAATCCCAGGGTCTTGGGATCGAGTCCCGCATCGGGTTCCCTGCTCCGCGGCAAGCCTGCTTCTCTCCCACTCCCCCTGCTTGTGTTTCCTCTCTCTCTGTCTCTCTCTGTTGAAAAATAAAATCGTAAAAAAAAAAAAGTGGATCAGAATAAGATCAGTTGGGAGCATCTTTTCTTTCCATTTATAGACCGCCTGGCTTAGAACTTCCATATACAGAGTGACAAAAGCAAGTCGCCTAAGATCAACCCCCGAGGAACACCAGTATTTAAGGAATGAGAAGAGGATACGACAAAGGGAAATAGAGTATCTAGATCAGTAGAAGGGAAATCAGTCTTCAAGAAAGGACAGTGTAACAGTGTCCAATGCTGCTGAGTGGATAAGCAAGGGAAGTACTTGAAAGCACACATTGGAGTTAATGACATGGAAGTTATTAGTGACTTTCGTAAATAGAATTTTCATCAGAATAGTCTGGGTGGGAGACAGATTTTAATGCTTTTAAGATGAAATGGAAAAAACAATTAGTGATGCCTTCAAAAATATGATCACTCCATGGAGGAGAAAAATAAAGTGAAAACAAGAATGGGATGTTCAATCTTGGAAGGCTTTGTTATTTTTTTTTATTTTGGTTTGTTTTTAAGGTAAGAAAGGCAACCTGTTGACCGGAAGAAGCCAGTAGAGAGAGGAAAAAGAGAGGGAACTCATGGCAGGCTTGGTCTTTAGCAGGAAGAATGGGCAAAAAAGTAGGTATCAAAATAATATATAATTATATTTCATATTTAATGTATATGTGTGTATTAGTTAACTAATATACCTGGTTAGGTTGCTTAGTGACCCTAGTTAATAATAACATCAATTTACCTTGCTTTAAATAGAAGCAGAGAAGGTCCACAGTTCACCCAGGATTGGGACTTTGTCAGGGGGTGTTCAACTGAATGATAATGAAACAAGGGACCCTAAGATATTAGTAAGAGAGTAGTGGAAGTATTAAACCCTGGAATTGATAATAGGTGAGTCTGGATTATACCTAAATGATCAGGTTCAGGGGCAATATAGTCCACCTAAATTTCCCTGATCACATTTCGCAAATGACTTCCTATTTTCTCTAGTCTTAATATTAATACTTGGTTAGATAACAATGCTACTTACATATCCACTCACATGGCAATATCCAAATAATAGCCACCACTTAATATATATTACATATGCTACATACATATTTTCTCAAAAAGCTTTGTGGATTTGGTATTTATCACCTCCTTCTTTTCTTTACCCCCAACCCTCAGCAGGATTCTTTGATAAAATATTGTAAGGCAACATCTGTTGCTTAGCACATCAAACACATCAAAGTTATAAGAAGTGGTCCTGATAACAAGAGAAAGATTTCTGCTATATATGATCCCTTCTGACAAAATTAAAAAAACCTAATCTCTTCTAAGATCAACAGTAAAAGGTACAACAAAGCTCTTCAAAGATGCTTGCAAGAATGGTCATCATGATCTTGAAAACATTTCATCATGCAGCCAGTAGTGAACCAGGTAACTGGGCAGGGAAGGCAAAAGATGTTAAGACTGAGGGAAAATGAAGGGCAGGAGAAGAGAGATGGAGCCCTGGACAACCATGAAAATGGTCTCTATAAACTGAAAAGTATCTCAGTGGGGAAAATTAAGAAATTTCTTGTATGTCCTCTAAACTCCACGTGTGTTTGCTGTTGGCTAATTGTAGGATTATTTTCTTTCTGACAGCAGACAACATCTCCACAATTGTCTAAAATTATTTATTTAGCTAACACCTATAACTCTTACTGTGTGCAAGGCATTACTTTTGGCAAAGTTACTTAGAACCATGTAATACAGATACTAGTTCATTTAATCCACACAATTACTCTATGATTTAAGTCTTATTACAATCCCCATTGCACAAATAAGGAAATCAAGACACAGACATATTAAATCCAAATGTTGTGCAGTACAAAGAGAATACAGTAATATTAATTCTAATCTTAAAATGTGCTTGAGAGGTAGGTCTTATCTCCTCTTTAAAAATGAAAAGAAAAAAAAAAACACCTGTGATTTAAAAAAGTTAAATAACATTTCCAACCACAGGGACTTACACTTCTGATCATGAGGGAGTAATAGGATCAAGAATTACCCTCCCACAGTAAATAACTAGAAAACTAGACAAAATATAGGTAACAACTATTTGTAGTCACTGAATGATAGGTAGTTTAAGATTGTGATTCCTGGGAGATGAGAAGCAAATGAGGCTTTCTGATTGGAGGCAATTTCTAGACTAGGCAGCAGGGAGGAGGGGCCTCCCTAGACAATCTCTCTGAGTTGAAGAAACAGAGATCAGAGTTTGGGGAGGCCAAAACAGCCAGAACGTGCAGAGTAGAGTACCCAAAATGAGGGAGCTAGCTATGCAGAGAAAAAGTTCCAGAAATTTTCATAGGGGTACTCTTGAGTCTTTGGTGAATCCTAGTCTGTGCACACATCAGGTGAAGCCCTACAAGGCCCAACAAGTATAATGTCCAGAGGAAGAAAATAATTATCATGGACCTTGAAGCAAAAGAGCACAACCGGGGTCAGAAATCATTCAAGTTCCCGCCAGCCACCTAGAGGAGACCTTCTTGAACACATAGGGCATTCAATAAAGAACCCCAAAAGAGCCACTCTCAAATAGGAAGCTAAATTAATCCTTAAGACTCATCTAGACCTGTCCAGAAAGAGCTTAAGAACAAGACTGGGAAAAAAAAACACACAAAAAACCAACTAATCTACAACCAATGACTGCCTGCCAGTACAGAACCCAAAATTCTTTAAAGAAATACAACAAAATCCAGCACACTAAAACATAAAATCACAATGTCTGGCATTCAATATAAAACTACTATACCTATGAGGAATAGGAAAATGTGACCCATATTCAGGAAAAAATGGGTTAACAGAAATGGACTGAGAGATGATGGAAATAGCACACAAAGATACTAAAGCAGCTATTATAAATAAGATCCACATGGAAAACGAACATAAATACAATGAGAAGGGAAATGGAAAATAAAAAACTGAACCAAAGAGACATTCAAGATTTGAAAAATACAGTATCTGAAAATGTCACTAGATAGGATTAACAACTAAACAACAAAGACACAACAAAGATGGTTAGGTCATAAGTAGAATTAAAACCCAGCTCCACGTGACTCTAAGGTATTCTCATTTCCCTGAGTGCTTCTCATTTTACATTTTACAGTGTCTTGAGAAAACCACAGCTAACAACTAAGGAAGAAATATCATCCAAGCAGAGGGACTCTGAGTAGAAGGGCAAATGTAAACATGTCACAAGGAAGAGAACAATTTTAGAATCAAGATAGACACAGGCTCTAATTCTAGCTCTGTAATTTAGCTAGGTGAACTTGCACACATCTCTAAAATTTTGAGCTCATTGCCCCATCTGTAAAATTGAGATAGAGAGAAGGGTTGATATATAACAATACATAGCAATAATTGAGATAACATGTGAGAAGTTATTTATCATATCCTTGGCACATAGGCACATAACTCTTTTGTCAATAGCTGGTAGGTGAATCCTAAAATTCTTACTTATGCTCAAGAAAGTAAATATGACTGTTTGGAAGGCCTGAACCAGGCTCAGGAAAAGCTGTGGTGTGTGTGTGTGTGTGTGTGTGTGTGTGTGTGTGTGTGTGTGTGTG
>NW_027397104.1:13213550-13244589 GCF_003265705.2 Callorhinus ursinus | reverse complement strand
GTGTGTGTGTGTGTGTGTGTGTGTGTGTGTGTGTGTGTGTGTGTGTGTGTGTGTGTGTTATTTAAGGCGGTGGTCCTGGGTGCCAAGGGGTCCTGGGTCCTTTTGCACCAAACTTTTGCCACATTTAAATCTAATGGGCCGGATAATGTGAGTGAACATATCTCTTCCAGAATAGTATACAATGTCTTAATGGATACTACTCTTTTGACCTAAAAAAGTTAACAAGGATTCTAGATGGAAATCATTATAGAAAAAGATCTGCCAAAATATGTATTTTAGGAAATGTGCCAGTGGACTTCACATTGTTGTAATGAATGCTGTCTTGTTCCCTTGGGACAAAATGATATATTTGAAAGAATCTGTGTTTGCACTGAGATAGTCCTGGCTCTGAAGTAGCACGCGAGCTGCCCAGTTCTTGGAGAGCCAGTTAACAGCAGTAAGCCACCATTTTTATAAAATAGGTGTGTAATAATAACCTTGCAAAGCAGTTATAAGGATTAAATAAAGTAACATATATAAACTTTCTAGTATTGGTAAAATTTGTTTCCTGTCCTTCTGGAGTCCTTCCCCTGCCCCTCCAATTCATATTTATTTTATTTGATACTATGAAATCTTCCTGATATGGGAACTGAACTAAGATTCCATACCACTGGTCCCTGATGTCAACTCTCTCAGTTTAGATTTGTCACTGCTTCCTTTCCTGAAGAAACATTTGAGGTACCCTAAAAGAAAAACACCAGAGAAACCACTGTAACCTCCTGGGGCTCTTCACATTTGGGATTCATTATTCTCTGAGTTTTGAGACAAACTCAATAAGCTTCACTCCTTGGTAGAGCAAAGAGAAAAATAAATCAGTAGATTATAAAATATTAAAGAGCTGTAAACTTTGCCCTTTGCCTTCTTAATCTAGCAGACATTTTTCAGGGCTCTGAGCAATTATCAAGTGACAGAGTTGTCTAAAATCAATACTGGTACCTTGTGTAACCACCAGAAAGCAGATACGAAGACTGGTGCCTGAGCTGGTCTAGAGATTAATGAGTTTGCTAAGTAACATAGTCTGACTACCTGGTCACACATTTCTCTTGACACAGTCAATAACCAGGACTGGAAGGATCACTAGTGGGAAGACTATGGCCTAAAGTGATTCCAGGAAATTCTCAGATTATTATCAAAAGACCTGTGAGATGGGAGAATAGCAAATGCTCTATAGACTGCCATGCCAGGAATCCAAGTTTACCTCAATTCCAGATAAAATACTCTTGGACCTAGGATAAGAATTACTGTCTCAAATAAACAAGATGTTCTTCTACATAAATAAATGAAAAACTAAGACAAGATATCACTGCTTAAAAAATCTTTTTTTTAAAGATTTTATTTGAGAGAGAGAGAATGAGAGATAGAGAGCATGAGAGGGAAGAGGGTCAGAGGGAGAAGCAGACTCCCTGCTCAGCACGGAGCCCGATGTGGGACTCGATCCCGGGACTCCAGGATCATGACCTGAGCCGAAGGCAGTCGCTTAACCAACTGAGCCACCCAGGCGCCCGCTTAAAAAAAAAAAAATCTTATTAAAGGTGCAGCAGATTTTATAAAGTTCTTTATAAAGAACAAACACCTTTGCCTGGAGCTCAAAGAGGGAGGAGTATTTAACAGATTTACTTAAATTAAATTTCAATTTTGGGGGGCATAATTACACTTATTAACATTCATTGGGTCAATGTATCTTCATGATGAACTTCCTGAGGGTGCCTTAGTTTGACCCCATCTATCAGTGTCAAACTTTATTCTGGCTAACCCTAGAAGCCAGGAAACCCAATCTGTGTGTTATGTTCCTCGGGTCATGTGTGAACACAAGATGAGGAAGGTCATTCTAAGGATATAAAACTGAGAGACAGCTGCCCAGAGTGTCCCTTCTTGAAATTCAAGAGAAGACGGCTTGCAAATGGTGACACACATCCAACAACAGGTAGCAACTGGGGCATGGGTGGAGTAAGCTGGAACTATGACAGTCTCTCTGATAAGCATCCTGTGTGGTGACAGCTCTCCTTTTTGGGGCAGGTTAATACAGGTTTTTTTAAAAGAAGTCTTTAGGCACAGAAACAAATGTCCTCTTTGTCACTATGACTGGGAAGCAGATTCAGTCAGGTCATATAATGAAACCATTCATTCACCTTGGGAATATAAATGGAGCCTCTTCCTATTCATCTCACCCTTCCTGAAGGTCAGAACAAGATTAAGATCACCCTGAAATGAATGGACTGCCTGGCTGGTGGTGTATTGACACTTTCAAGATGGTTTAGTTACATCAGTTTCTGAAGCTCTCAGAATTGTGTTTCTTTTTGAACCATCAGCAGGCATGATCTTTATGTACCAAGAAGAAAAGAACGTTTTTAAAGAAAACACCTTATATCATCAAAGGGGGAAATGGGCACTATGAAATATTGCTGGTCAGCTGTTATTCGGAATTGAGCGCTGAATAAAAAGTATTGTAGTACTACAAGACTTTGAAGTTATTTGTTGGAATTTCAGAGACCAAGGAGGAGATCATTTTATATTCATTACAAGGATTTAAAAAAAATACACGTAATTCTGAATAGTAGCTCATGGCCACATCCTTTGTACTTTCACATTAACATCCCAGCCAGTTTAAGGACAGTGATTTCTTTTTAAAGAAAACTATGATCCTGCACAGTATAGTGCTTAATTTTAGATTTTAGCAAAATTGAAATTTTCCATCTCTAATTCATGACTATTCAGCCATAATTAGAAGATCACACACAAATGTGAGAAGAAAAACTGCATATATAAATGGCAGGGAAGGAGGAAGGTAGGAAGCTGAGAGCATTAAAAGATGGGCAGTAGAACATTGCAAACAAAGCCTTTTGTAATTTATTGAGATATAAGTACAGGCAAAACCATTTTTTAAAAAAATATTTATTTATTTTTAGAGAGAAAGAGAGAGCATGCACAAGTGGAAGGGGCAGAGGGAGAACGAGAGAGAGCATCTCAAGCAGACTCTGCGCTGAGCCCGATGCTCAATCTCACAACTCTGAGATCATGACCTGAGCTGGAACCAAGAGGCGAAGGTTTAACTAACTGCATTACCCAGGCACCCCACAACCACTTTTTTTAAAATAAGAAAAGCATTGTTAAATTTTCTGACTCTAAAAATTTTACATCAGACTTTACACTGACATGTTATTTTTCAATTTATTAAGAGATTAATAATTAAGACCACTGGTTCTCAGACTCAGTGGAACAAAGGTTTTCCAAGTTGAAGCTAGATGATCTATTGCTAAAATCAAATTCTAGCAAGCATTTCCCAATTCATAGACAAATGGTGGAAGAACTTTCTACCTTGCAAGCATTGTCCTCATGAATTGGTCTTAAACCATTAATGCGGCAATGATTTACCTTAACTACTCAAGATGGTATCTGATTTGCTCATAACATACAATTAAAGTTGTCATAGCAATAATTCATGGTATTCTTTTAATAACACCATGACTGCTAGATGTTTTTTTCCCTTGAAGATATTAGAAAACAAGAGACTAAGACCATTGATCTACTGGTAGATAAGCAAACTTAAGCTTGAATAAATAAAGAGAAAGGAGTTCAGGTATGTTTATCAACCCAAATAAAACTGGAGACCCCACATGTGGTCTGTGGAAAAGGGGGTCACTGCATGTAAGGCAAGGGGGATACCTCTGTCAGTCTTTCCAAAGGATGAAGTTTCTGCAAGTGCTACACAGTTAATTTTGAGACTTTTCTGGAAGGCAGTGCTGTCATTAATTACTCTTTATGTTCCTCCAAAAGGAAACTTGATTTTTAAGTACTTGTTAATCCTTTAAAAACTAGATTATGAGGGTTTGAAATGACCATAAACTTTTTAGATTTAATAATGAAGACTGTTGGTTATTTTTACAAATATTTACTGAGTACCTATCAAAGCTAGCAGTGAAATCTAGATACTCCTTGTGGGATTCCTAAAGATTGGTTTTTAATGTTACATTACAACTTTTTCTAAATTATCACTATTCCTCTTGGCCTTTCCAAGAGAAAGAACATGTTGTTAGCTTTTAGATTCTCTTGTAATGTTTCTTGTAAGAAGAGCTGGGGAATAAACCTACATACCAAAACACATTAACAAGGAATTACAAATATTAGCTAAAGGCAAGAGGCCATATCAGCCACAGAGTGCATATCAGTACACTGCTTTATTTCTATTTTAAAAAACTTGTACATTAACATTTAAAAAAATTAAAGAATGCCAGGTGCCTTGGTGGCTCAGTTGGTTAAGCATCTGACTCTTGATTTCAGCTCAGGTCATGATCCAGGGTTGTGAGATTGAGCCCCGCATCGGGCTCTGTGCTGGGGGTGGAGCCTGCTTGAGATTCTCTCTCTCTCTCTCTCTCCCTCTGCTCCTCCCTCCTCTCTTTCTAAAAAAATTAAATTAAAAAATTAAAGAAGGCCAAAATAAAGACATGCTTTAATCTGATTCTGCTACAACCATAAAAGGATGTCTTGAAGAGCACATGAAGAAAAGATAAATTAAATTAACTTAAATTAAAGATTAAATTAAAAATGTGGACTATTTATGCTATGGTCATAATATCTTTTACTGAGATACTGTGTATTACATAACTTCAGATTTAAATCAAAGTTGAAAGATCTTGGAAATTTCACAAGATATCAGACTTGATTCCTTTAATCTAGAAAGTGCTTCTTTTTTCTCATGACTTCTCTAACTCAGCAAATCACTGAACATTGAATTCATTTGTGGGGTAAATGTCAAAAGAACCTGGCCTAAAGTAGAATGTGAAATGAAGAGATTGAGTCTCAGGTGTTCTCCAAACAGTTTATCCAAAATTCTTGGAGGCAGGGCACCTGGGTGGCTCAGTTGGTGAAGCATCTGCCTTTGGCTCAGGTCATAATGTCAGGGTCCTGGGTTCGAGTCCTGCATCAGGCTCCCTGCTCAGTCTGCTTCTCCCTGTCCCTCGACCCCTTCCCCCTGCTTGTGCTTGCTCTCTCTTTCAAATAAAAACAAAATCTTTAAAAAAATTATTGGAAGCAATATGATAAGGGATGGAAAAAGAGAGGGCAAACACCAACAACTGGGAATTTATGTGAGCTCTATCATGAAAAGGTAAAAAAGAGGAGAGACAAAGAATCTCTAAGATTTAGGGGTGCCTGGGTGGCTCAGTCAGTTAAGTGTCTGCCTTCAGCTCAGGTAGTGATCCCAGGGTCCTGGGATCGAGCCCCGAGTCTGGCTCCTTGCTTGGGGATGGAAGCCCGCTTTTCCCTCTCCCTCTGACCCTCCTCCCTGTGCTCTCTCTCTGTCAAATAAATAAATAAAATCTTAAAAAAATCTCTAAGATTTAATCTTTTCTGGAACATCATCAGCATACTTAAATCTTAGGTGTGTATGAGAAAGTCCAATAAATGAATGGGTTGAAGAACAAAGCACATCATGAAAAAGAGGAGAAGCAGAAGGGAAAAACAAGAACTGGGGTTATGTTTTTTTAACTAATAAAATTATTTTAGTGTTTGTGGAAATTTGATTAGGATATATGAGAGTACAAAAGTAATTCTAAATTTCTAAGTGTATGTGGATACTCAGTGATGGCATTTGGTGAACTTAGGTAAACACTGCTCACACTCTTTACAAAGAGGGACCCCATCCACAATACCTATGACCTAGGTAACCAGGCTAGAGGTGAATGCACCAGAGGTGGTACATGACCCAGGGACTGCCTATGGTAGAACTCTATGATGTGGTCTGGCATAGAAGAGCTGGGTCCATCAGCTTCTCAGTGTTGGTAATTGGAACTGGAATACAAGGAGAATTTAACAGTGAGAGGTAAAGCTGAGACAGGGACAGAGTCCATAAAAGTGGGTGGTGGTACTTGTAAGAGCCCCTTCTAAGCCAAGGATACGAGAAAGAGGAAAATGAGTAAAAATACAAATGTGACCTGAAGAAGAAAATGGAGTCACCTCTCAGAGCGAAGTAGGGAAGCAATGAGCAATAGCTATATAGGGAGTACCAGGTGGCAGAACAGCATTTTCTTAGAGCTGCTTTGGTTCTTGACACCTTCTAGTTCCAGCCATGAATTTTTACACTGGACCCTTCTCGCAGAGGTAACTTGGGCAAGATTCTGATCCTTGAACTCAACAGAGCTTAACTGCAGCAGCAGCAGTTTCTGTGATCAAGCACTCTTGAAGAGCCTAAGCAGGGAAAGGAGTCCTCACTTAGCAAAATGGACTGCATTTCATACGCCCGCGCGTGCATGAGAGAGAGAGAGAGAGAGAGAGAGAGAGAGAATTCAAGTCAATAAAAGCCAATCCCTTTGAAGTACTTTGTACATCAAACAACACTTGATAATCATCATGAGAGATATTCATCAGATGTACGTGCAAGGTTTTGTCCTGGGTACCATGAAGATATACAAAGAAGTAAGACATACATTCTCCCCCTGACAAAACACTCTTAGGAGGACCTAACTTAACTTAAAACACCTCTTCCTTGGAATGATTTTCCTTCATCGTTTCCTGTCTAAATCAGGTTGCCTTGTTATGTTTCCACACACACAAAAGTACTTCCCTGTCATAATCGAACTTGGAAAAGCTTATCTCTTTTCTTAGACAGCAAACCATGGGAAGGTATGATGTTTCTGGAACACGGAACGTGCTTAACAAATATTGAATGATGAATAAATAAGTGCAAAAAACTAAGCCATGACGTAGAAAGTTGAGTAAAGGACTTCTATAATTCTCAAAAAACTGATAGACCTCTTATATTATAATGATGCAAACAAGAGTCATATCATTCAAAATAATTATAAACACTATACAATTATTTTGAATGTATTAAATTTAGAAAAAGTATTCATTGAAAGACTATAATCGTTTGAATTTTACAAGGTAGGGTTTCAATTATTTTTCAGGCTGTGGCCTTGCCATTAGTTATATTTGCTTTCTTTGTTTTTACCTTTTCTTCATTGCCAAGTGCTCATCTTTCTTTCGATGTTAGACTTGGGGCGCCTGGGTGGCACAGCTGGTTAAGCATCCAACTCTTCATTTCAGCTCAGGTTGTGATCTCCTGGTTGTGAGATCGAACCCTGCATCAGGCTCTCTGCTTGAGACTCTCTCTCCCTCTGCCCCTCCCCGCCATTCTCCCTCTCTCTCTCAAAGAAACAAATCTTTTTAAAAATATACTAGACCTTAATTTTCCCAAGATGATCTCCTTTCTCTTTCTCTCTTCCTCCTCCACCCATGCCCCACCGCCACAATCCAGCAAAAGACTCAACCTAATTTTTTATGACTAGTCTTCAAAGTCCAGTATGTGGGTCCCTTAGACAGTTTTAGAAATCAGGAAAGGTTTGCAAGTGAAAAGGCAGATCAAGAAACATGATCAGGTAATTTGGGTCTCACAAATTCCATGAGTGCTCTCCTATAAATTATCTCAATGACCAGGTAATTACTTTGGAATCAGCAAGTCAAACCACTCAGTTTTCTGGGAAGTTAGGCATTTAGATAGAACATATTTCCAAAGTATGCAAACTATGAGGGTGGCCTGCTTTCCAGTAACTACATCACCTTCCTGTAAGGTCATCCTGGTTTCATTTCCTCATGCATGCTTAATGGTTCTCCTTCGTACAAATCTTTTTGGACTTCTACATTTTGAATTCAAATTTAGCAAATTATTTTTGCTGACATTTTTCTAATTTGCATTTCTCATGACATTGTGTAGGCATTGTAAGCCAAATCTCCTACTATTATTTTCTCATATGAGACTTTGAAAGTTCTCTAGACTATTTAAGAAAGAGTATCTGCTTTTCTTGCGGAAACTGCCACAGTTTGGCACTGAGGATCTTTTAATCTCCACAAAAGGCCACACACCTATCCTCAAATACTTGCTCAGATTGGCTAATCATTTATGAATAGACTTTCTTAACTTACCAACTGGGCTTTGTTTTCAAAGACAGAAGATGCAAGATCTTTACATCAGGGAAATATAAGTAACTCTCAAAAGCAGTTAAATATATGACCATATATGTAATGCACAGGTGAAGTCCATTTATTCTCACTTAAACCAAAAATTTTCTTCATCCAAGAATAATATATCAACTTCTCAATTTGAACTGTACATTGAAGCAACTTTAGGAAACATCTATCCCATTTCATAGAACTCTCCCTGCTTCTCCACAGCGGGATCTTGCTCACCTAAATTCCTATTTCCAAGTTTGGCTATGTCGCTATATTTCATAATTTTTCTTGTTTTTGTTTACTATAAGTTTGTGAACATTTTATTTAAGTTAATTAACTTTTACAATATTAAGACTTTCTTTTTCTTTCTTTCTTTTCTTTCTTTCTTTTAAAGATTTTTATTTATTTATTTGACAGAGACAGAGAGAGACACAGCGAGAGAGGGAACACAAACAGGGGGAGTGGAAGAGGGAGAAGCAGGCTTCCCGCTGAGCAGGGAGTCCCATGCGGGGCTCCATTCCAGGACCCTGGGATCATGACCTGAGCTGAAGGCAGACGCATAATGACTGAGCCACCCAGGCGCCCTACTTTCTTTTTTTAAATTACTATTTCAGTATTTTTTTGGGGGGGAGGAGCCATAGGAGAGGAAGAGAGAAAATCTCAAGCAGACTCTGTGCTAAGGGCAGAGCTCAGTGAAGGGCTTGATCTCATGACCCTGAGATCATGACCTGAGCTGAAATTAAGAGTCAGCTGCTCAACCGACTGAGCCACCCAGGCACTGCAAATACATTTACTTTCAAAAAGTAGACTCTAACATATATTTTTCTAACATACATTAAATAAATACATAAAATGTTTATATGGGAATAAAAACATCATCTTAGTTTCAGTGAAACTAAAAGTAGTACTTTGGTTTGAATGTGGTTTTGAGCTACGTGTAGATGGAGTAGGAAATCCCCTGTAGTGGAGGCTCCAGGCCTCCCACTTTTTTGCTTCTGCATTCCTAGATGAGCAGAACTAAAACAAGATGGGCCCACAGCTCCTGTCAGTTTAGCTGCTACAAGTATAATGGTAAATGATTGGAACCTTATGAATTGAAACTTTATAGCCAGTTTAGAATAAACTACTTCAATTTCAATCACTTCAAAAGTAAACGTTTGTAGGGGTGAAGGGAAAGAGGGAGGGTCGGAAGGACGTAACAACATCTTAGGAATTCATATAACTTCTAACCATTTTCTTTTTTTTTTTAAAGATTTTATTTATTTGTCAGAGAGAGAGAGAGTGCACAAGCCAGGAGAGCAGCAGACAGAGGGAGAAGCAGGTTCCCCACTGAACGAGGAGCACGATATGGGACTTGATCCCAGGACCCTGGGATCATGACCTGAGTTGAAGGCAGATGCTTAACTGACTGAGCCACTCAGGCATCTCTACTGCCAACCATTTTCAAAGCAATTTCATATATCTTAAATAATTTGAATCTCATAATAAGCCAATGACATAGAAAAAAGGTATATAAGTCACAGAATCAGTATCATCATTATTTAAAAGCCAATAAGCTATTTCTAGGCTTTCAACAGCATAAAAGAAGCTGGACCTTTCCTCAAGATAAAACTAAAATATCACATTTCTTCTCCTTTGACTGGGATTAGTTAGCAAATAAATGGTTTGGGCTGGATAACAACAAGGTTCTGCCTTTTAACCAAAACTCGGTATTTTTTACTTATATTTAAATTAGATAACAACACAAAGCAGTAAAACACTGTAAACATTTTAAAATAAAAGTAATGACTACTGGGCACCTGGGTGGCTCAGTCGTTAAGCGTCTGCCTTCAGCTCAGGTCATGATCCCAGGGTCCTGGGCTCGAGTCCCGCCCCGCATCGGGCTCCCTACTCGGCAGGACGCCTGTTTCTCCCTCTCGCACTCCCCCTGCTTGTGTTCCTGCTCTTGCTATCTCTGTCTCTGTCAAATAAATAAATAAATAAATAAATAAATAAATAAATAAATCCTAAAAAAAAAGTAATGACTACTAAAAATCTCCAACTATTTTCTTCTTGTATATTCCCTCCCAGTTTGCCTACATGCTGTTTTCACAGCTGTATTTTGCTTTCCCTTTTTTCTTTGTAATATATCATATAGTCTCTCTTGCTATTACTTACTTCCAAATAAGATGACAGATTAAATGCTCTGCCCAAATTCATGTATAGAGTTAGAAAATGACAGGTCTGGGACTAGAGCCTACATTTTTTTGCATTTCATTCTGAAGCTGTTTCTACTATACACACTGTCTCACAAAGGAAAAGATGTCCCAATTTTTAAAAAGCCACAAAAATCTATACTTAAGAAAGAGATCAATTAAGATGTGATCCTTTCGTTTATGGAAAGGTTTGTCACTATAGGGAGTCCAATAATGTTGAAAATTCCCCTTCTGCATAATTAGACCTAGTCTCTAGCCTTGAGGAGCTCATATATCATTTACAATGTGACATAAATTTTAAAGAATATATATTTAGAGGTAAAGGATTTGGGTCGATAGCAAGTCAATCAGAAAAGAACATAAAACGTCTTGGAAATCGTAATGTGAACCAGTGGAGAAAAGATGATTGAATTAAAAACAAGGCTGCCAAAGCCCAGCCACAGCCCCTGGTGCTCCTGTGTGCAGTGATATGGGCTGTTTGTGTATAAGGAAGTGCAGAGCATAAGGAAAACACAATCACAAAACCCTGTTCCAGTTTTCCATAAGCACAGATGCAGCAGGAAAGCAGGTTGCTTTCAAGACCATGCCCAAGTTCCATACTGGGAACTGTATGAGATTTTTAAAAACTTGTCCTCTGATTTCAGACTGAAGACAAGTGTTCTCAAAATGTAGTACACTGTCAAACTATCAAGGGGCTTGTTAGTGAAGATACCTGAGTCTCAATCAAGACCCATTACATCAGAAATGTCTGGGGGATGGTTTGGGATCTGCATTTCTTAACAAGCTCTCCAGGTAACTGATAATGAATGCTGAAGGTTGAAAACCACAGACTTAAGGAAATTATTGGATACAGGAGAATAGTAATTTCTTAGTCTTCCACTTTGCTCTTCCTATGTCCAAAGTTGCCTAAGTCGTCCCTCTGTTGCCCCCGCTCCTCCAGCGTCCCAAAGACCACTTGGAATCAAAAAAGAAGGTTCAGGTGTTTAGCAAGTTACAGTAAAACAACATTAAGATGTGGAGGATTGATCCAAGTGAGCTCCATGTTCATTTCCATGCTTGGGTCCAACTCACCTTTTATTGAGGTCAAGGGGCAGTGGATAGCTCTGTCAACTGATGTAGATGAGGGTAAACGGAACTCTGAAAAAGGTGAAAGAGGCCCAAACAAGCTCATAAAACAAGTTTTAGAACAATGTTTTAGGTAAAAAAAAAAAAAAGTATTAAGTAACAACAGTTCTTAAAATAAGCAGTATATCCTGGTCTATTGATTGTGCATCAATGTTTTTACCAGCAAGACAGGGAATGAATAAGGCAATGCAGATGTCAATTTTCAGCTATAGCTACTGTGTGGGTTCTTCATGGGCAACATTAGCTTATGCAGTGACCCCCCCCCCGCCCCCAGGGCTGGTGTTCTGTGTATTGATTTCTTCAAGAATTAAAAGAACAAAACAAGGTAATGAATACACAGACCATCAAGACAGAAACCATAAATCTGTTAGATATTTCAGACTAAAAAAGTAGCATGATACTGCTTAAGGTACTTAATTATTGTATTGAGTTTTAAATGATGTCTCTAAACTAATCATCCTCAGCTATAAAGAGAACGCATATAAAACTTGTGGACTAAAATTGCCATTCTTTGTGCTACATGTTTTTGTTAAATTAATAGCTCATGTTAATATACTCTCGGAGGCATGATATAAAAGCTTAATGCACATTTTCTGGACATCAGAGTAGCAATAAATAATGAGAGTCAAGAGTACTAATAGTCATTTTATTTCTTGGAAAAGCATCAAAATTAAAATAGAATTTAGTTTATTAAAAGCAAAACATTTTACTAAAGCTTCAATGCTTAAAAACATTAACAACAAATAGTATTTATTAAATATTCTTACTCTATAAATTGAGTCTATGAAAGTTGCTTTTAAAAGAGATCCAAAGGGGGGAAGGGAGGGAGAAGAAAAAAGAAATAAAGAAAATAAAAGAGATCCAAAGACCAGTAACTCCAGGAATAAAGGAAGGTAGAGGAGTGAGAACTAACCAGGAGAGAAGAATTTGAGATACTTGAACAATTAGCTCCTTGGTGTCTCAAGAGCTCTTGTGTCTTAACACAGAATTCCACCTGTGCTATGGTTCTGAAATAGCACTTCCACTCATTTCATGTCAGATTACCTGTGTCTAATTTTAAAAAATTAACTTTTTTTTCTTGGTAGTAAAATAATTAAAATTTGTTGGGTGCCTACTCCTACATGTGTATCAGGAATTTTACAGACACTAACTTTTCAGACATGAAGTAAGAGTTGTTTGGCGAAAGCATCTTATCTCTTTGACTCAAGAATCCTTTGGGATTAGTATTATTAGCCTCATTTTACAATTGAGAATACCATGGCTCAGAGGTTAGATGACTTGTCCAAGAACACACAGATAGGCAACTCCAGTGTGAGAGTCTCACAGAGGCTTTATTTTGAAGCTCACGTTTTTCTCATTATGATATACGGATATAATCTGTGGACCCAATGATATCATACTGACTACTCTAAGGAGTGAGAGTTGCAGGTCCAGAACTCAACAATTGTTTAGTTCTTTATATTGTTACTTGTGAGTCAGAGTTTCACCGAAGCCATTTGTAACGGGGAAAATATAATCATTTGACATCTTTCTTGCACCATAAAAGTCAGGGTGGAGTTTCAAAAGTATGTACCGAGGGCCTCCTGTGTGTCAGGCTCTGGGGATTCAGTGGTTGAACACAACAAACAAGGTCCCTAACCCTCAAGGGGCTTACACTCTAATGTGAGAGATGAAGATACTTAAACAAATCAATGACTATGTTCCAGGGAGTGACCAATATTTTGGAAAAATAAGGCAGGGTACAGGGGTGAAGGGCAACCAGGGTATGTGATAGCTATTTTAGACGGCATGGCCAAGGAAGGCTTCTCTCAGGAGCTGATGCCCTCACCGAGACCCAAATGATGAGAAAGAGGCAGGCATGTCCAGAAAGGCCAGTTGGGGCTAAAATGGAGAGACAGGCAGCATGGCAGAAGAGAGGTCAGAGAGGTGA
The DNA here is from genome assembly GCF_003265705.2 of Callorhinus ursinus. Classification (NCBI taxonomy): domain Eukaryota; kingdom Metazoa; phylum Chordata; class Mammalia; order Carnivora; family Otariidae; genus Callorhinus; species Callorhinus ursinus. The sequence continues at coordinate 13,231,356 of NW_027397104.1, read as the reverse complement.
GCAGGGCCAGGTCATGGAAACCCACATCCAAGGAAGGGCACACATCCGTGGCAACTCGTGAGGTGTGGCAGGCAGTGGTCATGGCCGCTGTCAGACAAGAAAGATGGCAATATGTTGGCATAGCAGGTTCTCAGTTCAACAGCTATGCCAGCATCTTGCCTCCTCTCCAGCTCTAAGTTACAGGAGCAATACCATGCCTCTTCAGTGGTTTACTTTTCCAAAATCTTCCCTTCCACCTGAGGGAGGGAAAACACACTCATTAATTAAAAATGCAAGTTTGTTTCTGAGCATTACAAAAGTCTTCTTGGCGTGGTCGATTTGGAAGAAGTAGTTAAGCACAGGAAGGTTGTGGCTTCTTTGTTTCATGGCCTTTGATCTAAAATGAAGCCTGAGAATGTGTACTGACTGCTTTGTCAAACGACAGGGGGAAAATTCTGACAAAAAGTTTAAGTCAGTAAAGTCTAAAGCTGATGAAAGTTAATTACGGGCTATTACCACCATATTTACAGCCCAGTGTACATCCCAGTGACGACTTATTACAGTTTCTTTTTTCCTCTTATAACTCTATTGGTCAATTTCTGCCACTCTGAGGTACTTGAAGAATAACAAACTGTCATCATGCAGTGTGCAGTTCACTGCTTTATGGGCCTTTAAGAATAGTGCTCTTTTGCGCCAACAATTCCCAGCGAGGAACTTATTCCACAAGTACATTTGCAAAAGCACCACTAGGTTTATGTCCAAGGATGTTTGCTGTGACACTGTTTTTAAATAGACAAAGAACTGGAAACAACCTGAGTGTCCATCAATATGATTGCTATTGGCTAAATTATGACTATAAATTATGATACAATCTCACAATAGAGTATTTTATCATCCTTACCAAAGCTTAAGGCATCAGCATAATGATGCTGTGTAAAACCACTTCTGTGTACAGCTGACTCATGAACAACATGGGTTTGAATGCGCAGGTCCACTCATACGTAGATTTTTTTCAATAGATACGGTATTGTCAATGTGGTTTCTCTTCCTTATGACATTCTTTTAAACAAATTTTAAACGGAAGTACATTAGTGTTAGTTTCAGGGGTACAATATATTGATTCAACGATGCCCTATGTTACTCAATGCCCACCACAATGAGTATAGTCACGATCGGTCAGTATACGACATTATTACTGTATTACTGACTATATTCCCTTTGCTGTACTTTTCATCTCCATGCCTTATGTATTTTATAACTGGAAGTTTGTACCTCTTAATCCCTTTTATCTATCTATCTATCTATCTATCTATCCATCTACCTGCCTATCTACCTACCTATCACCTTTGTCAACCACAAGTTTGTTCTCTGTATTGAATTTTTTTTGTTTTGTTTGTTCATTCATTTTTTAGATTTCACATATAAGTGAAATCATATGGTATTTGTCTTTCTCTGATTTATTTCATTTGGCATAATACCCTCTAGGTCCATCTGTGTTGTCACAAATAGCAAGATCTCATTCTTTCTTATGGTTGAGTAATATTCCATCATGCATATAGACCACATCCTTTTTTATTTGTTCATCTCTGGAGCAACACTTGAGTTGCTTCCATATCTTGGTTATTGTAAATAATGCTGCAATAAACATAGGGGTGCATATATCTTTTTGAATTCGTGTTTTTGTTTTCTTTGGGTAAATACACAGTAGTGGAATTACTGAATCATATGGTATTTCTATGTTTACTTTTTTGAGGAACCTCCATATTGTTTTCCACAGTAGCTGCACTAATTTACATTCCTACCAACAGTGCACTAAGGTTTCCTTTTGCCCACATCCTCACCAAGTCATTCATTCATTTTTTTTTTTTTTTGATTCTAGCCCATCTGGCTGGTATGAGGTGATATCCCATTGCAGTTCTGATTTGCATTTCTCTGATGATTAGTGATGTTTAGCATCTTTTCATGTGTCTATTGGCTATCTGTATGTCTTCTTTGAAAAAAACGTCTATTCAAGTCCTCTGCCCATTTTTTAATCAGATTTTTTTGACTGCTTTTGTATTTTTTTGGTGTTGAGTTATATAAGTTCTTCATATATTTTGGATATTAACTCCATATTGGATATATCATTTGAAAATATCTTCTCCCATTCTCTTAAGTTGCCTTCTGTTTTGTTGATCGTTTCCTTTGCTGTGCAAAAGCTTTTTATTTTGGTGTAGTCCCAATAGTTTATTTTTGCTTTTCTTTCCTTTATCTGAAGAGACAGATCCATAATTATGTTGCTAAGGTCAAAGTTCATGCCTTATGATACTCTTAATAACATTTCCTCTTCGCTAGCATATTTTAATTAATTAATAAATTTTTTAAAAGAATGTATTTATTTATTTGACAGAGCACAAGCAGGGGGAGTGACAGGCAGAGGGAGAGGGAGAAGCAGGCTCTCCACTGAGCAGAGAGCCTGATGTGGGACTCAATCTCAGGACCCTGGGATCGCAACCTGACCTGAAGGCTGACGCTTAACCAACTGAGCCACCCAAGGTGCCCCTAGCATATTTTATTATAATAGAATATATAATACATATACAAAATGGGTCTTTTTTAAAAAGATTTTATTTTTAAGTAATCTCTACACTCAATGTGGGGCTCATACTCACAACCCCGAGATCAAGAGTCGCATGCTCTACCCACTGCCCCAGCCAGGCACCCCTACACATATAAAATATGTCTTGATTGTTTATGTTATTGGTAATACTTCCAGTCAACAGTAGGTCATCAGTAGTTAAGTTTTGGGGGAGTCAAAAGTTATACGTGCATTGTTGACTGCATAGGGGGTCAGCACCTCCAGACCCCACACTGTTTAAGGGTCAACTGTTAAGTATGAAAGTATGTATATACACACACATATCCTGGCTGATACATATAAGATACTCATGTATCTTGAAGGATACATGAGTGATCTATTATTTTAAATAGTGGTTTATTATTTTAAAAATAATTGGATGACGTTATAAATTATTTTTGTTTTCCTCTTTTTATGTTTCTGATAAAAATACTAATAAATGTTATTTACAAACAGAAATGCACCTAAGATATACCTATAAGGATAAAACATTTAGTTATATAGCCTATCAAGGTACATATAAGAAGAAGCACACTCACTTCAACAGGGTTAATTATCAATTGCATTTACCAGAAGCAAAAGTTTCAATGTTTCCTAAGTCTGGAACCATATATATGTGTATATACACACACAGTCATTCTCTTACACACGTGCTATATATGGTGTACATTTCTTGTGGGAGGACAGGAGGTTATGAGGATTCTATCGTACAAGACCCTGTAAAAACTTGTGCTGGGGCAAGGTAACTGGTGGAAGAGGTACTAGTTGACTTCCCAGAATACAGCTCTTATACAAATTAACATGATCTATTATTGTAAAGGTATTTAGGAACTTTTGGTTCATCAAGAGCAGAACATTGGATCAAAATTAAAGGCAAATACAAATAGATTACAAAATACAGGTAAAAAATATATCATCGAAATCAAGATTTAATTGAATCAAAGTTTCTCCCAAAACTTCATTTTTTTATATTCCTAATGTTCATAATTGAGAGGCAGATGTAGGTTGCATCATCTTAGAAGGTATACACTACATATTTGAAAACAATACTTTCTTGTGACTTTTTCAGGTTCACTTTGCATATGCAAAAGAAAACTGAATGCTAGCGATTATCTGATTTACCAGCCAGATCCAGCAGATCCAAAAGATTTCTGAGAAGTTATATAGGCTATTTCATATGGGGATCACTTAACGGATAAAAGATAGGATGCACTACATTCCTCTTCCTATTTACTTGCAAATTTAAAAAAGAAACTTACTTTGTAAGTTACCGGGTAATTTCTCAATGTATAATTTAAAAATCTAGAAGACCATATCTTTCCCCTATGAAAGATGCTGTTGAAACTTGGGTTCTTTCCATTAATTTCTCTGATGTATCCAGTGAATCATAGTTTCTATCAGGTCACTGATAAAATGCACCTCCTCACCACATATGCCTCAGACAAATTTCTTGCAAAAATACAACCTATCCATGAATCATGTTACAACTGGAAAAATATTATGGGTACCTAATTATAGCTTTTGGCAGTTAAGGTTCAACTTTGAAAAACACTCAGTAAAATGTCCTGGAGATTACAGGGACTATTTATAATTTTTTTTCCTAAAAGTTTAAAAAAAAACTGTTAAAACATCTTAAACCTTTAAGAGTGTAATTAACAAAATAAAGTTCAAGTCTAGAATTCTTCAAAGAATTTTAACGAACTTTAAATTCATTAAAAATGAATAATCTGATTTCAATTTGTGAATAGCTGATTTAAAACCACCCTGGCAGAAAATTCAGCATGTCCCAGACATGTGGGGGACAGGAGGTAGTTAGCTTTATCAGCCCCAATTAGTACACAGATATAAAGAATGAGAACAACTCAATCACAGCAACTTAAAAAATGGTTTAACTAATACTCAATGGTTTTCCAGAGCTGGAATACAATTTACATAATGCCTCATTAAAAAAAAAAATGTTCTTGGGCACCTGGGTGGCTCAGTTGGTTAAGCAACTGCCTTTGGCTCAGGTCATGATCCTGGAGTCCCGGGATCGAGTCCCGCATCGGGCTCCCTGCTCAGCGAGGAGTCTGCTTCTCCCCTGACCCTCTTCCTTCTCATGCTCTCTCTCTCTCTATCTCATTCTCTCTCTCAAATAAATAAAATCTTAAAAAAAATAAAAAAAATGTTCTCAAAAAAGGCTGGAGGTAGGGGGCTGATTATGTATAAAGAGCTAGAATGTCCTATTTTTCAAGTACAGTATTATGGAAAAATTTGTGGTCCAATCAAGAACATAACTGTGGGGAAAAAAATAACATCCACTGAATGTGTTGGTATTGCTTTTGGGAAGAGACAATTTGACAGGATGTGCTTAAAGCTACTCCTTAACTGATAGAAGCCAGATGTGTGTTTGCCCTAAATCTGGGGGTTACAAGAAAGAATAAAGTTATAGATATAATTTAATACATATTTATTTGTACATAATTGATAATATATTAATTTACATAGCAATATAATTAACTATATAACTATATATAAAAATTAAATATAAAAAATTAAATAAAAATAAATATATACAACTAAATACAAACTAAAATTATATGTATTTTAACTTAGGAATATTAATAAAGAACAACTGAATATTTAGATCAGGCATCAAAAACAACCTCTAAGCCCCATTAAAGTACAGAGGAACTGGCAAAAAGGGTTAGGTTTTTATTCCTTGCCCTCCCCAGTGGCCCTGTCATTCCTGCTGGGAAGCCTCATCCTCCCATCTGTCTGTCCAATGCAGCCCCGGCACCCCATGCACTGTGGTGCCTGCCAGATTTGATCTCCCTCAAAGAGTCCCACTGCCCAAAATCACACTCCTCCACCTATTCTAAACTCTCCTTTCCTCTTTGCATATGTTTTCTATGGAAATGAAAAAGAAGACACCTACCCCTTCGTTATAAGAATTTAAGACAAACTGCAAATGCTTAATGGGCGTAAGCCTTCAAGGGGACCTAAATTGTTTAGAGAACGGGTATTATATAAAAATACGTTTTAGTTGGAAGATATGGAAGGTATTTTCAATAGGTGGTTCTCTATCCTACAAATTCTTGCCTAAAGTAGGCCAAGATTAAACCATTTACTATTTTCCCAGTGAGGAAGGAAGGTGAGGGGAAGGGAAGAAGCAACTGTCTTTTTTGAGAAAACAGTATGTGCTTTTACATTTTTCCCCCTATTTAATCCTCAGAAAAGTGGTTGCAGTTGGTATTATTATTATTTCCTATTTATAAATGATTATGCTGAGGCTGAGTACATTTAATTATCTCAAGTCAACAGCCCAAGGTCACCAGCCTGCTAATAATTCTGCTAGTTTAACATCTGTTGGGCATCTATTTTATGCCAAGCATTGTGCTGAAGACAGGGTCTCTGTCCATAGTAGGTTTACCAAGTTGGGCATTGAAGAAGGGGTAAACCCTTAACACATTATGTATTTCCACTTAATTTGGTAAGTCTTATGATCAATTGCACACAAAGTATATTAAGAGAAATCATGGCATTGTGATGGATTACAATTACGGCCCTAATTCTCCTTGAATCCACTCCTGGCCACGTAACTTTGCAGTACCTGTTCTGACTCTGGAGTTAGCTCTGTAATTCACTTTATTCAGCTTGTAACATCAGCAAGCAGAGTTTAGAAAGCACTGGTGAGACTGAACTGACCTGCTCTCTCTTGAGCCTTAGTCAACACTATGAGAACATATCCCGGCTACTGTACTGAAAAATAAGACACAGATAGCACAGCAAAGTCTCCCTGGTCACCCCAGCCAAGGCCAGCGTTGGTCAACCTACAGCCAGCCAACCCCGACGTGCGAGCAAGCAAGATGAACAGAGCTGCTTAGCCGACCACTCCAGTGTGTAAGCAAATAAACACTGAGTGCTGAACTCCTTCGGGTTTTCTGGTTGCCTGCTATGCAGTATTACTGTAGAAAGATGACTCACAGAGCATAACGATTAAGAAAGAACTATGTGCTCTGGATTTAGAATGACTGGATCAAAGTTATCCTTAGAGCAGTATAGGCCATGTGTGTTCAAGCCGCCCATTTCACTAAAAAGCATAACAAAGTCAATGGACACCTAAATTCATTCTGCAACTATGCTGGTAAATTATAGGATATCAGTGAGTATTTATGAATAAACAAGTAAACTTTGATCAAGCACTGTTTTGCTAGACTATGGGGCTCCTTGAGGGTCGGAGACAAGACTGATTTGTCTCTGCATCTCCAGGACACAATGGGATGAAAAAGGTTTTTTAGCAGAAAGGTCCATCTGTATCTGTTAAATGAAAGAAGAATAAAGATTTGGGTTATTTTACTGAGATCAATGGGAAGCCTCCAAAGGGCTATAAAGAAGCAACAGGATAAGACCTGTGTGTCTGTGCATGTTTTAAATTTCAACACGTTGTATGGCTTTACTTTTAAGACTTGTCTTTTGACCGGACTGCTCTTGCATGGTGAACAGACAGGAGGGGCCGGAGTGGATGCACAGAGACTCATCAGAAGCCACCAAGGCTGTCCAGGCAGAGAGGCATCAGTTTGATTGAGAAGGAAAAGATTTGAGATGTATCTGAGAGGCAGAACAGAAAAAACTTGCTTGAGGACTTGAGGGCCTAAGGAAATGGAGGAACCAAGAAAAAACAAAAGCAAAAACAAAAGCAAAAACCCAGTTTTCTAGTCTGTGCTCCTGGATAGGCAGAGGCGACTTTCACTGAAATAGGGAACTCTGGAAGAGGACAAGTATTTTAAAAATGTAGACTCCTGATTAGAGAGATCTTGAGTTAATCCTCGTCTAAAGCCACCACCTGGAACTTCAATTTAAAGAATCTGTGGCATCAATTTACTTGAGGATTGATATTCCTTGAACACTAAATTGTACCCTGTGACACTGGGTAAGTTCATTTGCCTTATGGGGCTGAAGGGGTCTGAAGGAAGGCTGTGCTGGTTCTTTCTTTTTTTAAGATTTTATTTATTTATTTGACAGAAAGAGACACAGCGAGAGAGGGAACACAAGCAGGGGGAGTGGGAGAGGGGGAAGCAGGCTTCCCGCGGAGCAGGGAGCCCCACACGGGGCTCGATCCCAGGACCCCGGGATCATGACCTGAGCAGAAGGCAGACGCTTAACGACTGAGCCACCCAGGCGCCCCCGTGCTGGTTCTTTCTAAGAGGGCAAAAGACAGCTGCCCCACTGTGAAGACTTCTTGAACTATATTAAACCTTAAAAGAAAATTAAGCTTAAGAAGGAAAAGACTGTACATGCCACATTTAAAATCAGTTTTCTGAAAAAAAAAAAACAAATTTTCTATGGACCTAAAAATTAAACTAGATTTTAGAACATTCCATACACATGGAATGTGAAATCCTGCTTTGCTACCTTATGCTCATCTTAAACTCCATATTCCTAGAATTTCATTTAATGCCATTACTTACTAAAAATCCAATTGTTTCAGGTTATGATTCAATTATCCTTTTGAAGATTGTTATAGCCAACCACCCTGTGGTCTATGTCAGTGTAAAAGCATTGGCTTGGATTGATAACTGGCATCTTTTCCTAAAGATTTTAGCCTTTAATCAGGCCTTTAAAAATATGTACTTTATTAAATTGAAATGTTTGTTCTACAGTAGGGCCATGACTTTATTTATGAGTCTTTCTTCTATGTCTTCTTTCTCTGGACTTCATGGCCATGGATCATCACTTCAATCATAGCTAGTCACCTAAAAAATATGTGCTGTTGGCCTTACAGGGGCCAGAGTTGTGAGAGACCGGGGACAGATGTGTGTAACCCTATCAACACTTCTGGAAAGAAACTAAAGCACTCTGATTGTGGGTGAGCAATACTTTCATGTGTGAAAATGTAGAGAATGTGGGGCTACTGTGAATCACAGGCAGAGCTGAGTGACTTATCAGTCATATATGGTGCCTCCCAAAGCCCAGCTAAGCACAGGGGTACCCCTTTAATCACTGGATAGCCACCACCCTTAAAGGTCTGGTATAGTGCATATCTTAAAGTACAAATATCTTAAATATTTGTAATGATTGAGTTTCTCATTGAATTCATATTCTAGGTCCTCCAAAGCCTAAACCAAAGGGAAGATGAATTTAGAATATATTAAGTGTCAAACACTACATCTATTTTGTTATTAAATCCCAACTCTAAACTGAAGAGCTGTTGAGGAAAATTATCTCCATTTTATACCTGAGGAAACTAAACCTCAGAAAGGTTAGGTGATTAATTTATAATTACACTGCCAGTAAGTGTCAGAGTCAAAATTCAGCATATCTTCCCTGAGGTCTGCACTCTATCTCTGTCCTCATATTAACACACACAATCTCACCAGCCTCATTTTCTACTCACCAACATGGCTCTCCCTCTGGGGCTATATTTAGCTCCTCACCATCTCCTTGGCATGTCAGATATATCCCAGCTCCAGTTTGTTCATACCTTTTCTCCTGCTCCTCACATATTCTTCTAAATGACCATTCTGCTTCACGAACCCAAAAAGATCCATCCAAAAGGAAGCATCCTGAACTCAAAGGAATGATCCACCATGTTGATTCACAGCAAAACTGTAAATGACTCCATTTTCCTATTTGTCAGTAATATTTGGAATACTGTCTAAACATTTAATTAAAATGTAAAGCATTTTATTATCAGACCAGATGGTTACCTGTGAGCCAAATACCACCAAAGTCAGAAAAAGCACACATGGTAGGGAAATCTCCCAAGTAATCCAAAAACCAAGGGCTCCCGAGTAATTCCATCACCTAAAAGAGGCACTCGCTTAGAATGCTAAGTCTCTAGCCCTTTGCAACTGTTGTTCCCTATCTGTAACACCCTCCTAACATGCCCCTTGCTCTATCTGGCAAACCAGAATTCATCTTCAAGACTCTGCTCAGGCAGTGCCACAACAATGGCAACGATGATGACGATGGTGATGATGATACATGCCCTATTCTAACAAAGGAACAGACTAAGCCATGTTCAGTTATATTTACTGGAGGCTGCGTTTTTGTTTTTCAAATCTTCCCTTGCAGGTAATTTTGGTGCTGCTGATGAAGGCACACTGGCAACCTGGGCCCACTCTCTATAGGCTTTTGCCAAGGCTTTTGTCCTAATTAAAATCTAATGCCTTGAGCAACTAATGATGACAGGGCAGTTTTCTGATCCAGAGACTATAAGGTTCCAAGAAGAGCTAGAACCCAGAAGGAGGCTTTAGGAAGGAATATGGACTGACCACATCAAGGACACTGGAGTGAAGGTCATTCTGCACAAGTAACCTGGGGTTAGGGGAGGAGAGGCGGACAGTTTGCAGGAGAGACAACAATGGCTGTCATTTGTTTCTACTGTAGGTTTTTATACATGTTTTTGGGTTATTTCCAATCCTCCCAATTCCCTGCAAGGTAAGCATCATCATTCCTATGTTATTCTCTTTGCAGAGAATGTGCAGAATTGATGCTTTACAACTCAAATATGATTCACGAGGAAATCTACCATGTTTTTCCTCTGCACTTTGCCCAGTTATGCTACCCTTTCATTAAATGTATCACCAAGGTCTTGCCTAGGGCTAAAATTCTTTAATTTTAATATTCACCAAGAAAGATAAATGTTAATAGGTGTAAACAAGAAAAAGAGTAAATGTGTGCATTTTTAGATATTTCCTCTAAACAACTTGAAGTGTTCTGGAAATACTTTTTAAGGGTATAAATCATTTTCCCAGGAAAAGCCTGCAAGAATTTCAAATAAACTCAAGAAACAGAAGAGCACAAATAAGGAGACTGAAAGAAAACCTGGAGAAGTAAAGACACAAGCCTAACTTGGGTGAAGAGGAGGTGAGTCCACCCAGTAATGAACTTGGCAGTGCACTAAGAGGGCTGTTGTCTGTGCCACAGTAGTAACATCATCCTCAAATGGTCATCACTAGCTTTTCATGCTACTTTTCTACCAGCACTTGGTAATCTGATGTAACCACAAGGAAAAAGTGCTCATCCCCCAGATGGTGAGAAAGCCTCTGCCCTTGGGATTTTTGTTTTTCACAGGACTAGATTCCTACAAATATGTTTATTTTTTATGACAGTGAAGATCCATTTACATATTCTTAATTATGTTTCTACTTGCATTGATAGGAATTATCTTTTACTAAAAGTCTGATGTCTTGATCACTGATGTCACCCTGAGAATGTTCACTCTGAAAAGCAAGCAACACAAAAATCAAAAAATTTCAATTCTTGATGACAGCCATTAATGGATTTAATTAGTGCATGGAATTCTAAGACAAACAGACACATGCTACCCTTTTAAGAGAGATATAAGAACAATTTTTTCCTTATTAATTTGCAATTAGTTTTCTAGAATCATAACTTGTGTTGGACTTTTAGCAAGAAAAAATACTCAAAAGGGGATGAAGAATATTTTAATGAGGTTCAACTCTGGTTCTGTCATGTTTGGTATCCAGAAGAGAATGCAAACTATTCCATTTACTAAATTGCAAAATATCTGATATTGCAAGGTTGACTTTTTAAAGACCTGAAACAAAGAAGTGGCCTGGGTTGTACTTGGAAAAAGCAAATAGGTGACAAGGCGCTTTTCAAACACACTGGATGGGCAGAGTAGAACCAAGGATGTTTGGATTTCATAAAACTATTGGTAAAAAAGAAAATGTAAATCAAAAATTACAACTCACTGCTCTTCATTTAAAACATTAGGTAACCATGAATCACTGAATTCTACTCCAGAAACCAATATTGCACTGTATGTTAACTAAGTAAAATTAAAAAAAAATAAAGTAAAATAAAACATTAGGTGGCAGATAATGTAAATGTCTTCAATAATAAATTACAGTCTTACACTTAAACTTTCACAATATTTATTACAAGCGAGAAATGCAGATTTTTAGAAGTACTATTTCTTTATGTCTAGAAATACTACTAGAAATTTACTCTATAACTTAAGATAATTCTCCTGAACCATTTGGAAACCTCCTTGGGGCAACTGGGTGGCTCAATCAGTTAAGCATCTGTCTTTGGTTCAGGTCATTTTCTCAGGGTCCTGGAAGCTGTCTGCTCAGTGTGGAGCCTGCTTCTCCCTCTACCTCTGACCCATCCCCACTGTGTGCTCTCTCTCTCTCACTCATTCTCTCTCCCAAATAAATAAAATCTTTAAAAAAATATGCCCACCTCTACTTAAAATGTGTATTTTCCCAAAAAAACTTAAATGTTAAGAACAACACTTATATTTCATATATGCACAAGATATACAGTAACCACTTAAAGTGTATGATGAGATATCAATGGATGAATCCTGGGAAAATAGAACTCTGTCTCCACATTTTATAAGCACAGACATTTGCTTCTCACTAGAGTTTTATTACTCAGTTTATTTCTGATTTACAAAATGTCTTAGAAGCAGTAAAATTATGAGCAACTTAGTCCCAACTGCCATGTCAGAAACTGAGACTCCAATCTTTTTCCAGATCAGAAGCTGACTTTTCATTTCCTCCAAACTTCATCGTCGGTGACCAGGTGTTGGGATTACAAGCTGCCGCCAGAAGCCGGAGCAGAGCGGACTCCCCTCCTTCCTGTGAATTCTAGTGCTTGCTGAAGCCTCAGCACAACAGGGGTTCTCCGCCCTTGGTGTTCACTAGAATCCTCTGAACTTTTTACAACTACTGATGCCTGAACCCTTGGAGGACAGTGATTAAATCAGAATCTCTAGAGACAGGGCCTGAGCATTGGTATGTTTGTAAGAGCTCTGCACATGATTATAATGGGCAGCCAGGGTAGAGAACCACAGATAGATGGATGGTCAGATCCTGGTCAGCTTATTATTGTTAACAAGCTGGGGAATGTTGAGTGGAGGAAAAATGAGGGTAAGTCTCCATGATAAACTGGCAATGACTGGAGAAGGCTCTATCTGTAGACACAAGAGGATGGAGGCTGCACTCCCTAAGTCCATTCAGATTATCTGTAAATATAATCAACCGACACCCACATTACAGCCTACATTTGAGGTTCTAAGACATCATTTTTTCTGGAGACAAATTTTCATTATGGAATAAAGAGGCTATATGTGTGCTAGGTATCTTCTGGGTTTGCCACTCCAAATTAACTTCCTACCCTTCTCCATCCTGGGAAGCTGACCTATAAAGGGCTATATAAACAGATCCCCCCATCCTTTGACTCCCTGTTGGGAGTTGAGGTGTTCTGATAGGAGATCTGAGGGAAAGAAGAGAGGGAAACTGGAGTGTGTATTCCCTGACTTTGCTCCCTGTGGGAGCTCAACCGAAAGTCATAGCTCCTCTCAAGGTGTCTCTCCTTGCAAGTCCCTATAACCACTCCCGCCTGCATCTGCATGCCCAGGGTGCAAACTCTCTCTGCTCTTAACAGCTCTGCTCCTACTCTGTCCTCTCCCTTTAAAACAGTTCCTTTACTGAACCCCATATGAATGTTACTGAACCCTATATGAATTATCCTAATTTGGGCAATCTGTTTCCTGATAGGCTCCTGACACACATTTGTTGGTCAAAGATGTTCATTTTTAGATCTTTAAAGAACTAATGAGAGATGCCAGGTGCCTGGCTGGCTCAGTCGGAAGAGCATGTGACTCTTGATCTTGAAGTCATGAGTTCAAGACCCATGTCAGGTGTAGCGATTACTTAAATTAAAAAAAAAATGAGAGATGTATACAAAGATTCAAGGTGTCATTAATGATTTTGAAGAGGTTTATTAGTCAGGACTAATCAGAATGGATGCTACCTGTGTCCTAGAGGCCTGTGACTCTGCTAGTTTGTAATCCATTAACTGCTGGATCATCAGGACTCTAGGAGGGGGGCAGAGGGAGGGCACTCAGGACACCTAGGGTGGTGACTAATTTTCAGTCAGCATAGAAATATTTCAGTATTTTAGTATAGCCACAAACAAACAAAAAACTGGAAAAAATTATATTGCCAATAATAAATTATAGTAGGTTTATATCTTAGGAGAGTACTTAACAAATATGTGAAGATAATTACAAACTACTTGGCAAAAAACAAAGCAGTTACAAAATAGCATAGCATCCTGATTTTGTTTAAATACATATGTATACATGTATTTATAACTTTAAGTGAAAAGAATGAAGAAGTATATCGAAATGTTAATAATGTTTAATCTCTTAGTGAAATAATAAATTATTGCAATTTTCTTCTTTAAAAATGTATGTGTTTTCCAAAATTTCTGCAATGGAATGGATTTAATTTTTATTGCAAAAATAAGAACTTTTTTTTAAATGGAGCACAGTAAAAAAAGTTGTTTTATTTAAACTGAATCTTAAAGACCTTTACATGTTTATAGTGAGCATTTTCACTTCATCTCAACAAAGATTTACTGCTTAATCTTTATATACCAGGGAATAAAAAACAGAAACCCAATGCAGTTCAACACTGATGGGCTAACAACCAAGTGGAGAAGGTGGAAAGATGAAAAAATAACACATCATTATGATACAGGCAAGAACAGAAATATCTAAAGATTCAAAAATTCAGGGAAAAGATAGACGAATTTTGTCTGGAAGGAAGTCATAGAAAGCTTCAGAGAGGAACTAAAGACTGAGCAGGACTTTGAAGACTAAGCAGAAGTTCAAAAACCAGATAAAGCAGGATGGAACTTTGCTAGGAGAGAAACAGTTCACGCAAATGATCTCAGGCATGAAGCAGCCAGGAACTAAACAGAATTAGCTCCGCTCTCTTTCTCCTAAAATAGAAACTTGCAAGGACGTTGACTTTGAGGACAGGGAGTATGCATTTATGAAAAACATACTATATGACAAGGACTGAGCTAGTTTTTGGTTTTGTTTTTTAAACTGCAACTATATTACAAATAAGAAACCGGAGTCTCAGGTAGGTAAGGGCTATTTTAGATATCCCAGAACTATACCTTAATTACTTTGTTTATATTATTCTTCTGTTTATATGAATCTTTAAAGATATATATTGTATTCTATCAGTTGTTCTCCTTACATGGAAAGGATTATGAAGAACTGCTGGCGTGCAGGGTTTTGGATTTACCCACCACAGCACTTCCTCATCACCACAAGAGTTAAATATTAACTCTCTGCTGATACCTGTCCGTGGTGTGTGTATGTAGGGGGCAGGTAGTAATGGAAAATGTCATAAATGTAAGCAGTTTGGGGAGCTACTAGTCAGGAAATAATGTGTGCCATATTGGAATAATCACCTTAAATTTAGGTGAAACCTTCAAAGAAAGCAAATCTTTAAGTCCAATATGGGAATTAAATTATTTTAAAACTACATGATGTTATGAACTCTAGACCTGGTAGAATTTGTCAAAACTATTGATAAAGAGGGGCGCCTGGGTGGCTCAGTCGTTAAGCGTCTGCCTTCGGCTCGGGTCATGATCCCAGAGACCTGGGATCGAGCCCCACGTCGACCCCCACGTCGGGCTCCCTGCTCCGTGGGAAGTCTGCTTCTCCCTCTCCCACTCCCTCTGCTTGTGTTCCCTCTCTCACTGTGTCTCTCTGTCAAATAAATAAATAAAATCTTAAAAAAAAACTATTGATAAAGAGACAAATTCATTGTTTTGAAAATATTTTTCAATGCTATTTTACACCACTTATTTTTATTAGAATGGATTAATTCTGGGCTTATTGATTTTTTGCTACTTGTCAATATGGAAATAGTAATTCTTTAATAATATGCCTAATGGACCAAATTCTATAAATGTTTAACGTAGATATCAGACCAAGTGTCACTCTCTAGGTTCCTGGATAGTGCAGAAATCAAATTAAATCCAGTCCATTTCTCACTATGAAGGGATTTTATTTGGGCATGAATTTATTTGGCCAAGACAATAAATTCAGTTTTTCTTCAACATGAACCAAATTAATTTCTTAGGTGTCACTTTACTCCACTTAGATCTCTGTTCTTTGAAGCCCAGGCATCCCTATTAAGAATCTTTTAATAATTCTATTATAGCTCAATCTTAGACCACCTGACTTCAATGCGATATTCTCTATGAAAAAGCAAGTTGACTTGAGTTCCTTTAAAGTTTTAAAAAGTTAATATTTGCCAAGCACTTTGAATATAAAATGTGTCAAGAGTAATAATTATTTAAAAAAATAAAATCACAGGGAGCTATCCTTCCATAAATTTTGTCTCATTTTTTTAAATCCACACCTCAATATCCCCCAAAGTCAGGAGGCAGTGCAGATATAAGCATATAGTCTGTATTTTCTTTCAAGTTAATGCAAAGTCAGGCCAGAAAAAAATGTACTTTTCATACCACATTTTGCTCCCCACAACTTTTAGACACCAGGCACACTTAAAAGCACTATTCTGAGTGTGAAAGAAGCACTGCATCCAAAAGTCATGAGAAGGAAAATGACCAGCTTTAAGTCCCAACTCTGACTCTGAAGGCCCTGTGATTGTGCCACAATTCCCATAACCGCCAAACCAGGAGAGGTGGTTTATATCCTCTCTGCAGACAGACACCCCCGGCTCAGCCTTGGCACTGCATCTGTCCTACCCCAGATAACCTAGCATAGGAAATTAGCCAAATTATTCTAAGTATCAAATCATCAAACACCATGAGTGTGGGAATTTGATCAATTCTATAATTATTAACTCTTTAAAAGACCTTTTTTTTTTTTTTTTTAGAGAGAGCGAGCGAGCACATGAGTGGGGGGGAGGAGCAGAGATAGAAAGGGACAAACAGATTTGTCCACTCTGAGTGTGGAGCCCCACTCAGGGCTCGATCCCATGACCCTGAGATCATGATCTGAGCTAAGATCAAGAGTCCAACACTTAATCCACTGAGCCACCCAGGCACCCCAAGAGATGATGTTTTTAAAACCTTCCCATAAAGTCAGTATTCCTATGTCTTTTAAACTCCTAACTAATGAAGCAAAACATTTCCATATAAGAAGTCCAACAAAGCCATGAGTGATCGGATACATTAATGCCCATCTACAGAGGAGCCAGTAGAAAATACACACCAAGGTCATGCATGGATAGAGGTCAGAAAACTCTTGGAACAGTGGGAGAAATCACAGTGCTGCATATTTTGCCTGGGCGAGCAAGGTCAGCTCTGGGTTGGTCCTTCTCAGTAAGCCAAGTGAATGCTCACTTTTAAAAGTGGCCGTTCTGAGCACTGAGGTGCATTTTTCCAGGAATTTTTATAAAATGCAGGCATAACAGGTACCTCTTTTGACAAATACACCATCTGTTTGTGCTCACATGCAAGTATGGCTTGTCACTTGGCACTTTGTGAATTACTTCTTGAAAAGGGAGTTCTGCTTTCAGCAAATAGTCCAAACAAGGACTTTTAGGAGGTAGGTGTTGCAAAAGTCAGGATATAGCAGTCACTTTTGCTAATGTTCTAATCATAGGTATAGATACTGCCCAAGCCAAGTGAAAGCTGAAAAGTCTTCAAGATATTAAACTAGAAGAAAAAATAGCAGAGATACTGTGGATCACAATTCAAATGGATGAAGAACCATAGAATCTTAAGATGTGAGGGCTTGAGTGGAACCTTATTACACTAGACTGGATAGTCTATTTGCTTTACTTACTCAATTCAGAGACATAAAAACACGTTGTCTGTGAGATCTCTTAACCTACAAGGAATACCAAGTTCACATTAAGTGTGTATGACACATCATTTTTTTACCCGGTCTGTGGTATGAAATGCAATGGCAAGTAAGCCAGTTGGTGTAAGGGGTGGCCTTGGTCTACTCTTTTCCCTCTGTTTCTGGCACCCAGGCAGAGCAGGCAGCCACAGGTATTCAGGGAGGGTATGAAAGACTTACTTTTTTCAATCAAAGGTCCTTTGAGAAAGTTTTATTTTATGCTCTCAAAACACTTATTCACATGTGTTCATGTGGAAATTGCTTATGTTTTCAAAATAAACTCCAAATCTTTCTCCAATAGGGTAGGAGATTGGGGAGAACATGGTCATTCATCATGTGCTACGGATTTTACACACAAGCTCTCAGTTCATCTTGATCACTGCCCTGTGAAATATGATATTACATCCATTTTGCCTGAGAGACCACTGAGGTTCCAAGAGGTCAAGTAATCTGCCAAGGATTCCAACCCAGTTCTGTCTTACTCCAAACTCAAGGTGCTTTCATTTTATCTTCTTCTTCTTCTTTTTTTTTTTTTTTGGAGGGAGAGAGAGAGAGAGAGAGAGAGAGAG